>NC_068360.1:54616971-54684471 GCF_020536995.1 Dreissena polymorpha | reverse complement strand
ATGGCAAATGGTCAAAATATGCAAAATAAATATAAATATATATATATACTGAAAACATTATGCAGTTATGCTTAATCTGCAAATGTAAGGATGGCGTTGGTGAGGTAGGGGAAGAGGCTGAGTAGGTCTGAAAAGTGAAAAAAAACAACAAAGTTGTATACTAAGTATTTTTCCCTGTTAACCAAGATTAATAACATTGTAAGATTTAAATTCTAATGTCCACCTACCTAACAAGCTTGTATTCATTAAATAACAATGTACAAACACAAATAATAGTGCAAAATATCATAACGAAACTAAATAAGCGTATACTTATAAGTTCCTTTGACATGGACAGGGCTTTCTACACTATAACCTGCAGTTAGTTACACATACTCAAGAAAATTTCGTGAAACTTGGCATTCATATAAAAGACAATGTGGGGATTAAGTACAACCCTTTTTTGTTCACCAAATGTGAATGATGAAGTCACTGTTACAAAAAAATAGAAACAAAAACTCACACAAAATGGATCATACGATAAGGCCAAAGAAAACAAGACGTCTGGTTCCGGTGACCCGACCGACCCTTTTTTTTACCGCCGACCCTAAACTTGTTTTCCCATTCCCGAGTACGAAAAAATTTAGAACGAAAAGTTGAAAGATTGATCTTTCATTTGATGCCAAAATTCCCTGTCGGCGAAAAGGGGGTTCATGTGGCCATTGAAGGATGACATTCAAGATGTAAATCCTGACTTCCTGCTAGAAGTGGCAATTTTCCCAGACTGTGTCAACTCTGGTTGACAGTGGTCAATTAAAGACATTGAAAGATATGATGAACCATTTAATTGTAATCGATCAGTGTACTTTCATTGACGGGTACCTGTATAGTGAAAAAAACTACAAGTTAATACAGCATAAAACAATGGTCTCTCACCACTCACAAGTCATTTCGTTTGCATATGTGCCCACATACACTTACTAAAGGCCTCTACAAAGCCAAGAAATTGCAACAAAATGGCTGGATTTTGTCATCAAAAAGAATTATAAAGTCACTGCTCATATAAAGTTTCCTGGTCTTCTTCAGATGGTATCTATGTTTTCCCAACATGGTCATTAAAAACGCAAATTTCTCCACAAGAAATAGTTTTCTTGGGAAACCCTGCTGAGAGGTTATTTCGGACATGTGTTAGTTTGTATAAATCCTTTAATTATTGTAGTAGCTTGCAAATTAAAGCAGTTTTTCTCCCCTAAATGCCTTAATATGGCCCATTTTGTCCGATCTTCTACTTCAGGGAGCCACATTTCGCTCATTTTTTAAAGAAAAATTGTCATTTTTATTCTACATGTAGGCCAATATCTTTGTTATCAATGCTAATACACAGTTGTTTCAAATTGGAATTTTAATTTTTCCAACTTACTTACCCTATGTAAGTTCATGCTGAAGTACCGAACACTGCTCCAATGATATTACGCTGTTCACACGGTATCGGGTTTCCTGGGGTGTAACTGGTCCTACAGAGTCTGAAGAATAGAAATGAGCGTTTAATGTTAGACAACTATGTGGCGGAGCTATTAATCATTTGGCGACTGGTCAAGTGTTCGTTTATTGATTTATAATGCGGCATGTAGAATTACTTTTTGGCATTAGACATAGTAATAAATAATAACACTTGATACATATTGTGTAATATTTCTGGAAATCACATAACATCTACATCATCTTAGACGTAATTTTCACAAACATTGACAGAGCTTCAGCCATTATTGACTGTTTTGTGACACTCCTGTGTCACTTATGATTGCACTATATACAACCTAGTACAGGTATAGAGGTAATTGTCCATTGTCAAATGAGTTAAGTGTAAGATCGCCACGAACTTGGTAAGTATCTTAAAGGCTGTTTCTCGAGTGCATGACTATTTGAGCCCCGCTCTAGGAAAACAGTGCTAAATACGGGTGCTTAAGTTTCGTCCCAGATGAGCCTGTTATTTCCGCCTAAACTGGATTTTGTTTAGAAGAGACTACCTTTAAACAAGATATTCCATAAAGGCGGAAAAGACACTTTACGCACATTCATTTTGCCAAATTTTTCCAGAACGAGGTTCATTTTAAATATGACGGCTTTATGGCCAATATCGATAATACTTTAAAACGACCGTTGTAATAACGTATACAATGAGATTTAATATGCACAAATAAGATACGAATACGCCTTTCATTATCAACAAATCTATACTTTTTCTGAGTGAAGCTTTAAATACGTGTGTGGAGTTTAAGTTATACAGTACATTATATGTTTTGTTCTCGACGAAAATTCTAAATATGTTACTTTTAGTGGTCAAAACCAATGAAATACAGACAGGTCGAACTTCACGTGGTAATATGTGCAAATAAAAATTGCTACACCGGCCGGTTGTCCAATAGCGCTTGTCACCTATGCGACCCAGGTTCAATCCCCGTGCCCGTAAGCATGTATGTTTGGTAGGTGGTCACCATATCGGACAGTTTGGATCTCCTCCGGGCACACCTGCTCCCCACCCCTCCATAGCACAAGACCACACCTAATTAAACATATTTTTAGTGAATAAATAGATGGGAATTGCAAATATAACTCAAACTTCGTCGCAACTTTCATGAGTTTAATAGTTAATAAGGTAGGAGTGCTGGAACACAGGTCGGGTCCTCACATTATGCAGGTTCATGAAAATCTATGCGCAATAAATAGTGTTCAAACCGACCCGCCCTATTTGTTTGGACGTCTGGCTCCGATTTCGAAAAAATATATAACGGTAATTCTGATTAACGAATAGACGACATAACTCGCGTATTTTGGTACATCGTTTTACCAAAATATAATTTATGTTGTTTATTTTACATATAATCTTTATTGAAAACTTTTCATATTTTTAACGCAAAGTTTCTTTTTTGGAAATTTAGATCTGTTGAGCGTAAATGAATCCTGTAAAACCGTACGTAAAGAATACGTCACCTGGGACTGAGAAAAACGGGACGGTTGATGAATACCTTATTCTGCAGTCTCATTGTCTCATATTAAAAAATCATTTTGTTTAAAAAAAAAGAAAGTAGGAAGAAAAGAGTTGCCGTCAGTGCTTTTTTTTCAGATATACGTTTTTAGGTATAGATCTTTTTTTTTAAATCAGTTATTGTTTTTAAAAACAAAAAAATCGTCAATTTAATTCAATATTTGTTATTCAATACTATGTTTCACAGCATATTAAATTCGGCATAAAAATTGGCGCTAGTTCAACGCGCGTCGTATTCAGCCTTACTACAATAGATCAATCCCGCGTTTGGTGTCTTAAGCCAAGATGGCTTTAATAAGGAACGAGATTTATGATTGGGAGTTTCCGTTGATAGTCGATGTATCTTGATTGTTAAATTGTCTATGAGAGCGCGGACTTAAGACTCTGTTAAGCAAGGTTAATACACAAGGGATATTTCCATTCGCAAACTTCTGTTCCGTAAGTAGATAGATCATTATCGTTTAAGTTTCTTAACGTATTTTCACTAAATATATATATTTTAGGTGAGGGTTAGGTTGTTTTTTAGGTGAAATCTAATCTTTTATCAAATTCAATTTGTTGCGGCTGCAAAAGATAAATTGTACGTTGCAATTACAAATGTACTCAGAAACTCTATTCGACTGCACAGGCTAATCTGGGCCGACACTTAACGCACATGCATTAAGTCCGGTTTTCGCAGAGACTCATGTATGAGTGCGAGTTCAAACTTGCGTTTTTACAAAAAGTCGAATCGTTGAACAACGTGGAATACCCGCTTAGTTTTGAAATAAGTGTTGATATGGCTTAGTTTTTGACATCAGTATCGATTTGGCTTAACAAGTATTTCGTAAATAAGTCGCACCACTGTTTATTTTTTTTTGCCAACAGGTTTTATTATTTCTATTGTGACTATATTGTCTTAAATCTATACCCGTTTTGGCCTTTTCAGTCCCACAGGGACATTGGCCAATTATGAACCTAGCAGATAGGAGAATCATAGGATTTTAAATATTAACTTACATGTATGTATATAAGACTTATTTATGATATGTTATATGCAATATATATATATATATATATATATATATATATATATATATATATATATATATATATATATATATATATATATATATATATATATATATATATATATATATATATATATATATATATATATATATTAGTTTATAGATTGATCCGAAATTTTTAAAGACATTTTATGCTAAGTTATACCAACGTTAACACTCATTAAACATGTAAATTAAAAATCAAATCAAAATATGTAAGTGTATTTTCTTTAATATAGAACCTATTTAATAGTCTCTTCAGCAATGCCGATTTACTTTCAGAAAATGGCGGAAGGAGGCATTGGGCGTACAGGGTTAGAGGCTGGAAGCAATCTCAGACACAGCAGCCTTAACAGTCGTCATTCTCAGGCAAGTCATTAGACAATCATTGCATCCAGGACAGCCGCAGGTGACATGCCGGCTGCGGTTAGATTTGCGAAATACACCTTGGCTTAGCAACGCATAATCGCCGTCATTTGCTCAGACAGAAGACTGTTGTATGATTTGTATGAAGTCACTTACACAATTTTAACGTTAATCAAACGTTATTGTTATTAATATGTGGAATAAATATGTCAAAAACGTTGCCAATAAAGACATGACTGTTGTGTTACGGTGTGTTGCGTTGCCATAGTTGAGTTGATTTATTCTACGAGCCCGCACGGCGAATTTAATACGATGTCACACAATTAACGAGTGAGATACAACAGATCGGAACACAACAGTGCATGTATTGTATTATCCCATTTATTTATAACCTCAATACGAAAAAATCCATTGAACATACTCAAGAAATTAACGATTTGATTTGTAAGCCATACATTGACAGAAAAGACGAAAACATCACACGTCGTAAAAATAAAACACGTATTTTCCTCAACGTCACTCGGACCATAAAGAATATTTACGATACATAAAACATTAAAGTAATCCGATTTCACATCTCTTGAATACGGACATGGGTTTCACACTGTGAAAACAAAGGCATTCCTTTTCAATAGTTTTTATAAAGGAAATAACTCATTGTTTTAGTTAAAATAAATATAAGTATACAATAAATACTTATAAATGATAAATAAGACCATAAACGTAAGTTACAATCTGGGTTTTGGTTATGACGTGAACATGTGATGGTGCAATTTGCATATCCCTGAAGTACTTCCTACAGTTGATCACCAGTAAGAGAGTGGGCAATCACGTGATAGCGACGTCCATGCCGAGACAGGTATTTTTGTCCGTTTTATACCCGTTTTATACCCGTTATTACTTTTGTTGAATTTTGAAATGACGCTCATTTTCCAGCAATACCAGTAAGACAGTGATAAGCGTTTATTTCGTATTAAAATTCGCTTTATATTTCGACTTTTCCCGCTGCGAATGTGCAGGGGAGCTGTAATTAGGTCATCCCGCGTATACATTTTGCAGCGAGTAAAGTCGAGATATAGAGCGAATTGTAATAGGAAATAAACGGTAGAAACTTTTTTGCTGATATGGCTTGACAGTAAGCGGCATTTAAAAAAATAATACTATTCATGAAGGACATACAACGACGAAAAATACCTATCTCGGCATGGACGTCGCCATCTTGACTATCACGTGATTATCCCCTCTTATTAATCCGAATTCATCATATTTGAAGTATTTTTTCGGTTCCGATGTTTTTTCCTTTTTAAATTAGAAAATTGATGCCACATTAGAAGTAGACTTTTCAAATAATCGTTAAAAATTCGAATTCTATTTCATCTCAACTCGCTATGTCTATTTATTAACTTTAAATAACACAATTCTAATTTGATTGATCAAAGTATATATTTACACATGTTTTTAATAACAAGTTTATTTTAGAGGCCGCTTCAAATGAACAAATATTAACACTTAGCATATACTTTATTATATAGTTTTAATATAAATGTCAATGGATATTAATATAAAACAACATTAGCTCGGGCGTGAAAGAGACTTAAATTGCACGTGCAACACGCTCTAAAAGCGCATGAAACGTTTGAAAATAAATTTAAGAAACAGACGCAATTGACACATTTTAAAAATATTTTGGTATATTTACCCTGAAAAAAGATATTATTTAATTATCTCTACATATGAACAACATTAATCGGAATTAATCTCTTTTCTGTTTCGATTTCCTTCTTGCTTTAAGTAGAAAATGTATGCTTAATTCGGAGTACGCCGTTTCCAACAATTGTAAACAATGTCGAATCCATCGCATCCGGTCACATCTCAACGAGTTATGTCTATTTATCAATGTTTGATTCCAATTGATAATCTGTATGGTCGAACTCCATTTTTACACCTAATTTTATTGACACGAATCTTTAAAAAGTACTTAATTAACACTTAATGTATTCTTCATAATTTTGTTTTAATATTTTATTATGGTTGAATATATTTTTTTAAAGAATCAGTGCACGACCACATTATTTTTACCGAGCGTTAAAGAAATATGATTTTCACTTGCAACACCCACTAAAACTTAAAGAATGACTTTCTGCTGTTTTCTGTTTCTACGTATATACATCTTGAACTAGCTGTATACGGTTTAAAATCTTTTCCAGAGTCACCCGGAAGAATATTTCAAATTTGCAGGGCCTTTAACCACAAATCTGGTTTCTGTTTTAACAATGGAATATCATAAGCCGGCTGGAGCGACTCATTTATTTGGCGACTTTAAATGTAATCGCTTCAGTGAATAAAGATTAATTTGATAACATACATTATATTTGTTAAGAATATTTGTTTCGAGTATAATAAAATCTTAGACTGTCTTATTATCTATAAATCAAATAATTAGTTTGTCTGCAATTAACCTATCTTTCAGCAATGGGATAATAATGACTTTTGATTTTTTTTTATATCATCTCCGTTTATAATAATGGTATGATTAAGTAATATATTGTTACAATCAAAAGAACCAATTTGACTCAATTGAAAAACTTAACGTAATTTATAACCTTGTCTTGTGATAGTAATAATTAAGACGATTACACTTTAATTACGTTACTGTAAAAAGTATAAACATGTTAACTTATTATATGTAGCAATAGTATACATACTACAGATGCATTACTGATGCATATTCACGGATTTTTTCACCATATGTATTATAATTTATAAGTATTAATACTAAAAATACTGTGCAGTCCGCACGGCAATATCAGGGAAGACACTTTCCGCTGTTATGGAATTTTTAATTATATTTTGTTTACGGAGGTCTTTCCTTGACGAACATCTGGTTAAGGCTGAAAGTTTCGTCTCTGATTAGTTTCTGCACACTTAACGCACATGCATTAAGTCTGGTTTTCCCAGTCCGAGACTCATGTGTGAATGCAAGTTCAAACTTGTGTTTCTAAAAATAGTCAAATAATATCACAGCGGGGAATACCCGCTTAGTTTTGAAATCAGCATTGATTTGGCTTAGTTTTGCAATCAGTCTTAATTTGGCTTTACTCATACATACTATTATTTCGTCTATAAGTAGTACCTCTATTTTTGTACCTTGGACTATTTGTTCGTATATAAGAAGAACCACTGTTGTTGTTTTTACCAACAGGTTCATTGATACTACATGTACCATATCTATACTGTCTTGACTCTAAACCCGTGTGGTGAAATATCGTTCCTTTTCTGTGAACCTTGGGAATATGAAACTCTAACGCGTTAAAATATATATTCAGATACCGTAGGTACATTACGTACATAAGACTGCTTCATGATATGGTATGCAACATCATAATTTGTAGATTGATTCGAACATTTTGGTTGAGTTGTTTGCGTGGTCATCCGATTGTAAACACCGATTAAACATTTAATTTCAATCAAAACAAAATATTAACGTGTATTTTGACTTTTATTGAACATATGGAATACCATATTCTCCAATCAAAATTCCGATTTACTTTCAGGAAATGGCGGAAGGAGGTATCGGGTGTACAGAGTTAGAATCTGAAAGCAATCTCAGACACAATCATCAGTCTCAGGCAAGTCTGCACATAATGTTTGCATTAAAAACAGCCGCAGGGACTATTTGCGACATAATTTGACACTGCAAAATTGCCGCCATTTGTAATAAGTTCGTTTTAGTGGCCGTGTGAAATGAACACATTTTAACACTTATCATACACTTCATTATCTTTCAAATACCGGTAATTGGATATTAATAAATATGTGGACTACCACATTGTTTTTATACGAACGTGAAAGAGACTCAAATTGCACATGCAGCAAACACTAAAATCACACGCAACATCCGAAAATATATTTGAGAAACTGGATAAATTCGCACATTTGAAAATGTTTGGGAATGCATGTACATGTTTTTTCACTATAAAAAATCAATGATAACATTTAAGAAGAGTTATTTTTGGTTTATAAGCAATTAATAAATTAAAACTTTTCGGTACTTGTGCGAGGACTTAACAGGAAGATATTTCCATGTGTAGAAATACCGAAGTTAAAAATCAGTTGACTTTTAATAAACCACCCGACATAAAAGCTTCGTACACGTTTAAAATGTTTCACTCGTAAGAACATCTTATGTTTGTTTATACTTAACTTATATCTCATACAAACATGTAAATGTCGTAACAGCCTGATATAGGTACATGCAAGCGCGTTTGAATTTCCACAGGTATAATTATTGAAATCCCTATTATATTTCGATAATTTCGGTTCCATGAACAGCATGACATAACTGTTAGCACGTTAATACCTGCTGATAGCCTCTTTTTATTGCAAATGTTTATGGTATATATGCGCCTTTAAAGTGTGTTAGAGGCATAATTTCCATTTGTTGATATATTTAAATTTTCTCATGATATTTATTTTATGTCAGATTTTGTGAATTACATACATTTCTATCAAAAAAAGTACTTCCATATAATAATTAAGACAATTACACTTTAATTACAAAATATAAATAACTGTTAAAGTAGAAACATGCAATTATATTTATTAATAGTGAACATATTACAAATGCATTTCTGTTAATGTATAAATGCCAATATATGTATTAGACGTATCCATACTACACCTATATTACTGCTAACGGATAAAAATGTAATAATATGTATATTTATTATTCTTACTTCAAAATACGTTACTGTTAACCTATTAAAATGCCGATATATCTATAATGAGTATCAATACTACAAATATATTACTTTTTAAGTATACAAATATTATTTTATGAATGTTGATTATTTGTTCCATGCTTCAATTGTGCGTCTATGTGTCTATCAATACTACTTATGAAAAAGCCACACAACTTATTTGGCATAGTAAATTTAAGTACACAACAGGAACATATTTTATATATGCCAATTAGAATATATATGGTGGTAACAAGGTAGAACTCCGTCTTTTTGCGCTTTAAAACTTAAAAATCATTGCGTTTGTCGAAATGGACGTATACGTCTAGAAATCCTACTTTCGGTTTTAAAAGCGGTACCGTTTGAAAAATAATAAATTACTTGCTAACTAGCCTATAGATTTAATTTTATCTATGCCATTTAGAATATATCTGGTGGTTACAAGGTAGAAAGCCGTCTTTTATGCTCTTTAAACTTAAAAATAATCGCGTTTGTCGAAATGGACGTATACGTATAGAAATCCTACTTTCGGTTTTAAAAGCGTATTACTAACCGTTTGAAAAATAATAAATTACTTGCTAACTAGGCTATAAATTTAATGACAATTTTGCACACTTTCAAATTAAATCTATAAGTATTGATTTATATGTATTTCATTTCAAGGTGTGTGGCATTTCAAGGTGTGTGGCTTTAATGTTAATTATATTGTTATTAAATACAACGCATGACTTACAAATAAGTAAAAATACTGTTTTCATTGATTTGTATTTGCATTATTTTTTCTTTATTTAATACCTACACGTTCAGTAACATCGTATATCAGAATGCATTTCACTGTACTTATAAATAAACAAAACTGAAAATTTATCTGAAACAATATTTCAATCAACTTCCGGAGAGAGTATTTTGATGTGTGTATCGTAACAAATAAAATAGTATTGTGCGTCATAAACTGACTCTATGAGTGAACTGTTTTGTTTTTAGAATTACTTCGAAAGTGTGTCAGTGGAGATCTCCAGTATAATGACTCGGCTGGGATACGGCGAGCAGATAAGACGGTGGCGGGTTGAGAAGTACAAAGAGCAGGATAGCTTGGTGAATGCACTATCAAGTGATGTAACTGTGATCACAGCTGGCAGCAAGGGAGAGGGTCTAACCTGCTGTAATGAAAGCGACCTTGACTCCTTATTCGTTTTGGAAGGTATCCTCTGTGTTGAAGCTGGTATAAGTCTTCATACCATACCTGACGGCATAGAAGTGTACAGGATGGATACATGTGCATATTCGGGACACTGTAGACTGTTGTTAGAGAGACAAGGGCGTAAACGGTACGAAATAATCCGCAATGCTTTGTGTGATAATGGACACGGAGACATTCTTTTAAGTAGTAGTTTGGTTCTTGATGAAATGTCGGCAATCAAATTGCCTACAGGTTTATCAGTGGTGAGCCATGAACGAGCGGGGGCCGTCGCTACCGACGTCAATAGGACGTGAGCTTCACACTGACCATGTATTCGCACTACGCTGTCAATGCCCCAGCATCTTACAGAGATGGGCTTCCAGACCCCGTCATTGGCCCTCACCGGTCTTAGTTCAGAAAGTCGTATCGTTTGGAGCTAATGTAACAGCGGTGGGTTTTAAGGAAAGTGAATACAAGCACATGGAATGGCGGATTGGCTTTAACACCGGAGAGGCAGAACTAGTGAACAACCTTAATGACACACAAGCGAAAGTGTACGTTATGCTCAAAATGATCGTCAAAGATGTGTTAAGGCCTTCTAAGAAAGAAATAACATCATACGCGATGAAAAATATAGTATTATGGCAAGCTGAGCGTAACCCACAAAATAAGTTCTATGCTCAGAGTTTTCTTCACTGGCTGCATGACGGACTGAGAGCACTTAGGACTGCTATTGTCACACAACAACTGTCATATTACATGATTCCAGAACGGAATTTAATGGCAGCCAGTGGTTTGACGTACAGGCAGCAAAGTCATTGGGTAGAAGTTATCACGGACATGATGGCAGAAGGTCCGAGGGTAATTCTCGGATTGCCAAAGATACGGAGGGCTATTGTCGCGTCCCCAGAGCCGATTTTGTGGTACAGCATGAAAAGGATGGAGCTGGAGATGCTAGAGCTGGAGTATATGAACAGATTTGTGACTTGCCTTGAGAACGGAGTTGTGGGAATGACTGATGCTATCCTACAGGAGATACGGAGACGTAGGGGCGAGTTAGTGATGGAGATTGCACTACGGATGATCGAAGAAGGCTGTGCTGTAAATGATCTGACGAATATTCACCATAAAATGTTAAAGTAATAATGAATTGAAGTGCTTTAAAAGGATGGAGCTGAGATGGTAAGCTACGTGCAAAGTATGAATGAAAAGATAGTGGTGTTTTGTCTCGGATATCATCCTGCAGGAGATACAAGGACAAATGAGTGGAATAGTGAGATGGATCTTCCGCCGAGTTTTTATGAAAGGCAGCGTTGTTAATAATATGTATCCGCCTTGAACTTAAGAAGTGATGGCGCTTTTTCGCTTGTGCTTGAAAATAAAAAAGTAGCGTGTAGTAAGGAACTGGTTCGTCTTGTCTTAATAATGCAGTAGTTAATGTAAACGATCAGCCGTAGCAAGTAATTAATACAAAATATGCACAATCAGTCTTCCTTAAAGAGAGTATATAATATCTCTTTTTAAACATAAAACGTTGTTGGACCCTAATCAACCATCGCGATTTTTGGGAAGTCAGCACATAACGGTAGATGTCTGACGCCTCCCAATTACCAGTTTCGCAATTGACATCCCGCGAGATATCCAAGAGGCCCGATGACGGTTATGACCGAGATTTAAAGACTTGAGAAGCCGGGAACCCCGCTCAAGGGTATAAATCGTGTATCCGTCATAGCTGTTTTAAGATTAGAACCGTGTTCATGTTACTGGATTGTGGACGATATATAGAGGCGAACAGGCTAGCCTGGCTGGACCAGCGATATTGAGGCGAACAGGCTAGTCAGTCTGATATATAGAGGCGAACAGGATAGCCTGACTGGACCAGGTACCGTTCATGGAACGCCAACATTTACATCTGCACGGAGCTGAGAGTCACATTTTGATAACCAATCAATAAACTACACACGAGCCGCCGTGAACCAGTGGGTAGAAGTTTGCAAACATTACTATATCGATGTGCGCACAAAATGCCACATACAGAAGTGAACTAGTCTGCAGCCGAGACGACACTGAGAAATATTCAATGTCAGTTTGGACAGAGACGTATTATCTACGTCTCTGGTTTGGACCGTGGTATTGCCAAGGAGGCATCGGTTCCGGTACCTGCTACAGTATGCGATCCGATATCGGCAGATCAAAAGGCAGGGATCTATACATACAACTCCGGAGTTCATATTTGAACACGGATGTACTTAAGGAGTCTTCGACAGCCCAATCAATCAAGCGACAAGCACCCATCGTTTCTAGCACAAATGTCGCTGCTTAAATACCGAATAAAACCTAGCCAATGTGAAACAATTTCAAAACTGTCGGTCAGTGTCGTAATACGGGATGAAACCGCTGTCATGACCATCAATATTAAAATTATATTGGGAATTGTAATACATATACATTTTACATCTATATGGGAGGTGTTCAATCGTTTGGAAAATATTGTCGAAGTGTGCTGCACAAAAGTACTAGGCTTGTGTTATGTGGACAAACTGCCCAACATAATGAAAAACCGATCGACTGAAAGACCCTAATATACCACCCCTGCTATGATGTAATTTATGCTGAGAACTGTATGAAATTGACCGTGCAAAAATGAGTATAATAGCAAATATCCTTTATAAATATATTTTATGTTTATTGATAGGTATTTTATTACTGTTATAAAATTATAATAATTATAATACTCGTTACCAGGTATATCTATTCACACTCCAATCATCAAATTTTTGTTGCTATTATTTCCTTAAGAAACCATTATTTCTGATAATGCAGCCTATGTCTGGTGCATTTTGCTTCATCTTCCTGCCAGATACATTTTTAATGAGTTGACAGTTTTATCCGGTTCCATCTTATTGGCATCCTAAATGTATAAACATGACACAAGAGGACAAGCTATGCACAGATTTATCAATAAACTTTGTTTATTGATCGATTAATCTATGTTTCATTTCGAACATTCGCAAGTGTGAGCCAACATTGTTTCTAGATCCAAATCGATTTATTTCTGTAATGTTCCTACACTTTAAGTGCCATTAAACACGTGTTAGATTTTAATTCCTAACAGATAACTACAGATTGAGCATATGAACGGTTGTCTTATTTTTTAATATAGTAATTTCCCGAAACGTGTTCTTAATTTTCCCTTTTCTGTAGGCATTGGATTCCACCAACAACACCAGTTTCGTTTAGTGCGAAAAAATCCCAACCAACTAAAGCTCTAAAATATTGTTTGCTGAGTTTTCGAGAATAAATAACAGTTGAAGAGGGCATAATTGCTTGATTCAATATTTTAAAAGAAGACTTTTGTAGGCCTACCTATATTTGCATATAATCTTCAAAAGCATAAGTCATGACAATATGTTACTTTTAAGACATAAATGAATTTAGTTATTGAATATCATAATTCTTTGCAAGCAATGTCAGTTAAGTGTATTATATGGATCAAATTAACTAAAGCTTTCATTAAAATGTGTTTAAGGTTCATGGGGGGGATAAAATTCATTAAAAATTCGCTTTGGTTTTTCTTCATTCAATGTGGTACAATATGGTCAAACTATATCATTTTAAAGCTAAAGACGGATAGAATAACATAAACACATTTTTGACATTCAATATTTGTGTGCTTTATTCATATTTTGGTTTAAAACCAATACATTTTTACACTAATTTACAAAATCTCAATCTAAAGTTAGGAAGGATATGCACTACCTTAAATTGAATAAATACAAAGCTATATACATATACAAGGTCAAGTTAGCAACATTTCACAGAAAATTATTGTCATAAAACAACAAATGAGTTTTTATTCAACTGCCTATTTTGGATAAATTTCCTAAACAAAGTTCTAAAAATAACTAAAACGTAACTACTTTTTAAAAATCCAGGTATGGTGGATAGTAAGAGTCACAATTCTTTTTCAAAGGCTTAACAATTTTGTTATTTACCTCTCAACCAAATTGCAAATTTAAACCATCTAAAATTGAAATAGATTGCAGACGACATATAAAATTGTAAAGAATTATAAAGAAATTGGCAAACCGATTGATTTTATATTTCGATTACTTCTACCCATTTTGAAAGCGTGGCCCTCGCTGTGCTCCGTAGAAAAACGTGCAAAACAAATCGGTCGAAACCACGTGCAGTAGTGAGAAAACCGGGTATGTGTATACACATACCTGAGAAAACACAAACATATTTTGACAGTTGGTTCGCAACTAGTAAAACAACTATTAACATTAAACAGCAAGAGATCGCACTAAATAACAGAAATGACCACGTAGAGATATCATCACTTACCCTATTTCAAATATTTTCCAGCTGAAAATTGTCCCCACACGTCTTTTTTAGTTTATTTGTATTGTTTTTTCTGGAGCCGAAGTGCATCTCACAGAATATCCATCTAACTTCCGTTGTTTTCACTTTCGTTATTAAAAACTTTGTTTAAAAGAATTATTTCTCCTTTTAGATTGTTAAAGCGATGTGTTATTATATATTATCAATAGAATAGTATACCGTGATGAATTTAACGGAGTTACGTATCGATCTTTCTGTCAGTCTGTAAGCGTACTATTTTATGCGCAATAATATAAGTATGGTGATTCGACAACAATTGTAAACATTGGTGAAATGCTTCTTACATAGTTATTCTTTTGAGTGTTTATGAGGTCTGATCGTGCAGTTTGCAAACATCAACGGAAATATTACAATCCAATGCATTTGTCATCGTCAACCGTTTGGAATGTCAATTAGGCGATGAGTTAGTTTTTAGCATGTTTCTTTCCATGTTATGAATTTACAAATGGCTGCCCCCATGGTGATGAAATGACATGTGTTCGAGTTTTGATATTTCTAGATATGTAAACTTTTTTTACTATTTAAGCGTAACTTGCCCTCGTCAATGTCGATATTATTCACTAGTTATATAATTTTCCGCCGAAATACGTGGAATAAACATTATTCAGATTTTTGAAAATAATGTATATTTTAGTGTTAAAATCGCTTTGTATTTTGATTGATTTTGTGGATGGTATGATACGTTGATGTACAAAATTGGTAGCAGTTTGAAGGAAAAACATCCTTTAAAGCATATATGTATACATTTTCAATGTGGCACTCTTCCTTTAGTCAAATTTGAGTTCAATGCTTGGGGTCCCACATTTTTCAAAATGAAGCCTCTACATGAACCTTAATTGCCTTAATTAATACAGACTCTATACATAAGCGAAAGTTTCTTGAAAATAGACTGCCTTTACTCAAGAAATACCATACAAGGGGAAAGTGTCGTCCTTGACTTCCTTTACACAAGAAATACCATACAAGGGGAAAGTGTCGTCCTTGACTTCCTTTACACAAGAAATACCATACAAGGGGAAAGTGTCGTCCCTGACTTCCTTTTCACAAGAAATACCATACAAGGGGAAAGTGTCGTCCTTGACTTCCTTTACACAAGAAATACCATACAAGGAAAAGTGTCGTCCTTGACTTCCTTTACACAAGAAATACCATACAAGGGGAAAGTGTCGTCCTTGACTTCCTTTACACAAGAAATACCATACAAGGGGAAAGTGTAGTCCTTGACTTCCTTTACACAAGAAATACCATACAAGGGGAAAGTGTCGTCCTTGACTTCCTTTACACAAGAAATACCATACAAGGGGAAAGTGTCGTCCTTGACTTCCTTTACACAAGAAATACCATACAAGGGGAAAGTGTCGTCCTTGACTTCCTTTACATAAGAAATACCATACAAGGAAAAGTGTCGTCCTTGACTTCCTTTACACAAGAAATACCATACAAGGGGAAAGTGTCGTCCTTGATTTCCTTTACACAAGAAATACCATACAAGGGGAAAGTGTCGTTCTTGACTTCCTTTACACAAGAAATACCATACAAGGGGAAAGTGTCGTTCTTGACTTCCTTTACACAAGAAATACCATACAAGGGGAAATTGTCGTCCTTGACTTACTTTACACAAGAAATACCATACAAGGGGAAAGTGTCGTCCTTGGTTAGCATGCGCGGACTGAAATGGCTATTCTGGGAGGAAACTTTCCGCACATGCATTTAACCCAGTTTCCACAAAACGCGAGGAAGACGACTATCAATACTTATTTTTTTTTAACCATATTGTCCAGTGTAATTCAATATTGCATAACTTACACAAAAACACGCTGTTCTCTACCTGAAATCTAAATTTATTATGTTGCTGGCTTTATATACATGTGTCGAGAATTTGAATTATGCGACGAAATATATAATAAAGATGTCCTTACGTGATTGAAGACGTCGACGTATGAATTGGTCTGCACGTATATTTTTTGGAAAATAAATTAATTATATCATTTATGTATTCTTCTCGACGAAAAATCTATATCTGTTACCTTTATTGATACGAAAGCTATGCCAACAGGCGGAAATATTACATGTATTTATTATCGTTGTATGAATGAATAAACTGGTTATACAGGTTTTTGAAGGTGATATATGTCCAATGATGCGGAAATCAAGATTTCCTCGTGCACAGATTTGTAAGTTTAGTCATTCGACAGGCAAGCAGGGTAGAGCGAAGACTTGATTTAAATCGATTTATTTATTTTCTCAACCACATTTAATTGTGAAATTTGATTTATTTTTGTGTCGTATTGGCGTTGGTAATTTATTAATATGGACAGTCAGGATGAGAGGAGATATCGCTTCGCCGGCGGGGACAGGGCTGGCACAGTAAATGGACACACGTAGCGACCACGTGGTAGCGGTCAAGAAGGTAGGCTCTCGGGGATAGAGGAGAATTGTTTGACGTGTTTGGTTTACAAATAATACGCAGATAGTGAAGAAAAGTATCATTTCTCACGTTTTTCTCCTGTAAAATGTAGTTTAAAGAGGCATGTCCTTTTTTTCGGAAAATCATTGGTGTCAATCCTGATATAATTGACTGTATTGTCGGCGCTTACGCATTACCATTCTTATAATTACCTGAAAAATGTGTATCTGGAAATAACCAATCAGCTTTAAAGCAGATAGATTAGCAGATATTAACGAGTCGGTGCAGGATATGTAAAATAATGGCTATATTGAAGAATTAAAAGACATCCCTCATGTTGTTAGTCAATCAAGTGTAGCCGTGAATGAAGCCGGAAGCTGGATTTGTGATCAATGAGGACAAGTCAATATAAGTACCAGTTCAGAAGCTAGAATGGGTAGGATTAATCTGGGATAGCCAAATGTTTCCTTTTGAAATTCCCGATAGAAGAATAACTGATTTTAAAAATACTCTTTTAAAGGTATTTTCTTCCATGCCAATGGTTTCGGCAAGGGATTTAGCTAGATGTACGGGGAAAATTGTTTCAATGATGCCTGTTATTGGAAGTCTGGCTAGGTAAAGACTAGATATCTTTATTCTGAAATCGTTTCTAGACCGTCAATGCATAGAGTTATAGCCCTTGAACCAGATAGCTTATTTATTTCCGCAATTAGATTTTGGTTAGGTCGCATAGATTGCATACAATCGAGGCATTTTAGTAAAACTACATGTGTCGAAGTTTTAAAAGTTTACAGTGATGCAAGTGGGTTTGCCGGTGGGGCTTATATTGTTGATATGTCAGGTTTTATTTTTCACGATATATGGTCAAATGACGATTGCAATACAAGTTCTACTTATAGAATAATTAATGGAGTAGTTCTAGTTTTACGTGCCAATGGGAATTTTTTAAGGGGGGGGGGGGGCTGTTAAGAGGTTTTCTGACTCTGAATCACGTGTAAAGTTGGTAAAGGTAGGAAGTTCTAAAATTGAGTAACATGATCTAGCACTAAGCATTTTAGTATGTGTTTGAAGATGAATATAGGACTAGAAATACAATGGGTTCAAAGAGAATTAAACTCAATTGCCAGTATTAGTAAAATGAGCAATACGGATGAATGGTAAATCTCACGAGATTTCTTTGAGTATTTAAATGGTAGCTCGGGTCCGATTTTGATTGATCGCTTGGCTACTTTTAAAAATGGAAATACTTAAAGATATAATTCAAAATTCTTTGATTTTGAAACAGAAGCAGATTGCTTTACACAGTTTTGGGGTGCCGATTTGAGTTGGTTGATGCCCCTATTTATCTCGTAGGAAAAACAATTTTGCACTTTCTATAATGCAACGCATATGGCGTTTTTGTGGTACACAGATGGCCTAGTGCAGCATTTTGGCCATTCTTATTTGAGGATGGTAATGTACAAATGCACTATGAGAAGTATATTACTGTGTTTGACAAAGGGCAAACTATTTGTATGAGTAATAACCACTCTGTTTCAGTTCAAGACCTTTTTCAAGAAATGTTCTTGCTATTCGAATTTAACTATACTATATGTCGTTTATATGTGAATTGGTGATATGAATGTTTTGATTGTTTTGCTATACTTATGGTATAGTTGGGATTTTTCACGTGTTTATATGTGTAGAAATAATTCAATTGATGTTGTTTTTGTATGGCCATTAAGTATGTATAGAAACCATGTTGGTGTATGTCCGTTTGCATCTGGTGCTTACGAAGTCGTGTACAGTACACGAGGAATGGAATATTTGCAAAAAAGAAAGCAAAAACAGTACTTGCAAAAAAGAAAGCAAGGGTTAAAAATAATAGTTTTAAAAGTATAATACTTGCAAAAAAGATAGCAAGGGTAATATTTATTTCAAATTGGAAAATACTTGCAAAAAAGAAAGCAAGGGAAACGGTTTTGTTATAGAAAGTCAATTTAAAATGTTGGTGTGTGTGTTTCGTGTCTGTCTGCCTCTGGGGTAGACGCGATTGTGTGTGGCATTTCGTGGGCTCTTGTAATTCTGGTCTGGTTGTGTTTTCTGATGATGGATTGAAAAGGGCCAATTCTGGGCCGCTGGTTCGAAGGTGCTTAGTGACCAAAGCGGATGTGAATAGGCTTTGATTCTTTGATTTGAGATTTGTAACGGTTTGTTTGGTGCGTTTTTTGGGGGGGTTTGGCGGTTTAGGGACTTTGAATTGAAAGGATGCGATACAAGATTTTTTGAGGATTGTGCTATAATTATTATTTTCAATAGTAAAACGGTTCAATTGTGCAAGGGCGAACAGGTATTGACATTTTGTAAAACAAATGCAGTTTTATGCCCTGTCTTCTACTTGAAAAAATGTATCTTGGCAGCAACTATTCTAGATATTGCAATATATGTTTTGTTTAGAAACATAACAAATTGTAAGAAAATGAATAAATACATTTTAGTTGGCTCAAATCAGATGAGTTACAGTAGACAATTAGATATTTTGCACCACATCTTTCGTGAAATTTGACTTAAACCTAATATTCACGGGTTGCATGCATTTCGGTCATGGGAAGCAACTGCTGTTGCAAATAGCGGTGTATCTGATAGTGTTAAAAAAAGCATGGGCAGTGGAAGACTGTTGGCGCTTAGGATGGCTACGTGAGAGATTCGGATGAAACACGAACAATTGTTTCTTCTCGTTTGGATTTGTAAATATATATGGTACTTAGTGTTGTATGTTGTTAGTTATGCGTTGTTGTTTTTTGCCCCGTTCTTTTTCTGTCGATAAAATACCCTGCTTGTCATGACACCTAAACAAATGTGTTTGTTTTTATTCTAAATGGTTAGATGATAAAAAAGTTATGTTTGTCATAAAATGTAATGGAATATAAAACATAAATGTATTTATTATCGTTGTATGAATGAATAAACTGGTTATACAGGTTTTTGAAGGTGATATATGTCCAATTATGCGGAAATCAAGATTTCCTCGTGCACAGATTTGTAAGTTTAGTCATTCGACAGGCAAGCAGGGTAGAGCGAAGACTTGATTTAAATCGTTTTATTTAGTTATGCTCTGTTTGTGTGTTGATGTTAATATTATGTTTTATATGTTTCAGTGAGTTTTATGAGAGCAGACGGATGACTGACTGGAGATAGAAAGTGGCATTTATTCCGGACATTTTACCATTAGATGTACATGGTTTTCTAAAAAGAATACTTAACGTTTACGATATAGTAACAGCTGATTATTTGTAGATTTCTCTATAATTAGAGGTTTCAGGATGTTATGAAGGCACCTAGACACCGGTCTTGACCCATGGGTCCTCATACGTCCCCCTGCCATTAAAAGAAAAATGAAAAATGAGCAGTAGGGTTGCGTATCCCGCTCGCGGTTACACCCTAATCGTTCGTTACCACCGATTATTGTTTGGGGTGTACGTGAAGTCATGTGCACTTCTCTTAATTAATGGTAATGAATAAATCTTGTAATTATCGCAGCTGCTTTTATCAAAACTAATGCTGCACTTTATGTAATTTTCGCGAATAGGCGTTGTGGATGGGTTAGGGGGCGTCCTCGGTGCGCTTTGGGCATCGGCGGCGGACGGGCGGTTGTTAGGGCCGTGGCGTCCTTGGTTGGGCTTGTGATTTTGAATTGTGTAGTTAAATTGTGCAATTGTATGATTTTGAGTTTAGGCTTGACGTCTGAGGGGTATTAATAATATTCAATTATTCACATGTAACGCATGAGCATTTTCAGCTCATCTATTTTTTGAAAAAAAAAATGAGCTATTGTCATCACCTTGGCGTCGGCTATTGCTTTCATACTTGCAACACTTACTAACTATCATAAGGGGACTGTGCAGGCAAAGGTATGTAACTCTGACTGGCATTTGGACGGAATTATGGGCCCTTTATACTTTTGAAAATTGAAAATTTGGTTAAGTTTTGTGTTTTTGGTCCACTTTACCCCTAAATTATCATAGATATTGCTTTCATACTCGGAATACTCGCCATCTATCATAAGGGTACAGTAAAAGGACAAGTTGCATAACTCTGGATGTCATTTTTATGGAATTATGGCCCTTTTTTGACTTAGTAACTTTGAATATATGGTTAAATTTTGTGTTTCGATCCACTTTACTTCTTTAGTATCAAGGCTATTGCTTTCAAACTTCAAATACTTTTATGCTATCATGAGGTTACTGTACCTGGCAAGTTGAATTTTACCTTGACCTTTGAATGACCTTGACTCTCAAGGTCAAATTATTAAATTTGGCTAAAATTGCCATAACTTCTTTATTTATGATTAGATTTGATTGATACTTTGACAAAACTACTCTTATCTGACATACCTCAATAGACTCCACCCAAACCATCCCCTGTGCCCCCCCTACCCCCCCCCCCGAATTCCCCCCCCCCCTATTTTTTTTTAAGAACATCTCACAAATGACCACCACACCCTCACACTATACCCCCCACCCCCAAATATTTTTTTAAACGGTTAAAAAACAAAACTATTTATTTTTATTATTTTATGTTTGAAGTAACGTCCAACCATCGCACCAAAGAATCCCCCCCTCCACCCCCACCCTCCCCCCCCCCGATTTTTTTTTTTGCATTTTTTTCGCATTTTTGGAAGATAATCCCTCCTTTGTGATTGAAAATGAGAGTCCCTTCACCTTTAAAAAGAAAATAGATGAGCGGTCTGCACCCGCAAGGCGGTGCTCTTGTTAATGATACGTATAACGACGTGTTCTACAGAATGGATTTAGTATCGTTTCAGTTCTTAAATATATGAGAAGGATGTCGCAACGTTTACTGACGTCTCGAGACTCTTCAACTGAGCGGTGCCATTGGGGTCGATATCTGTTGCACATTGAACACATACGATCGTCAGAAAATTTGTTTCTTGCATTTATGTGTAGAAAGCCCTGTCAGATACAAACACCCACTCCGTGCGTGTGTTTCAAGAAATAAAATACCCTCCTTGTCATGACACCTAAACAAATGTGTTTGTTTTTATTCTAAATGGTTAGATGATAAATAATTTATGTTTGTCATAAAATGTAATGGAATATAAAACATAAGTTATGACAGCATCGTGTGTGTTATGTGCCACAATCACATCATTAGTACAACAGAGTCGCGTGCGTTTTATTTGTCGTATTTTGATGGCAAATATTAACCCATGTATGTCTTGCGTCTAAAAAAAGGCTTTGGCAAACAGCGTAGACCCAGATGAAAAGCCGCATAATGCGGCGTCTCATCAGGATCTGCGCTGTTTGCTTAAAGGACTTTCTGTATGAAATATTCTAAATATAGAAATAAATATACAAGACATCCCTAATTTTGCAAATATATTGATCCAATTTAGAAGGATGGGAGAGTCCACTAGGCATAAATGAGTCAAAAAGGGTAAAACGGAAAATCCTGAAATGTGGAATAAGATCGTGTTCATGAAAACGGATGCGCAATAGTTTTCAAACCGAACCAACTTAAAGGCATTTGATCCGATTTATAAATAATATGATTATCGAATAACTGGCTTAAGTCGAGTTCATGTATTTCATTTGTTCGTATCACTATTGAAAAGTATAATAAATTTAATTAACCAGTGTCCTGCACGAACTAATATTTATGTTATTTTCGCAATAATCTTCATTTTAAACGTGTCATATTTTTAACTCAAAACCACTGCGGGGTTAAGATCTCAAGTACGAAAGCCTCTCAGTACCACTTGCAATTTAGATTTAATCGTGCAAGGTGAAAGTCGTACAAACCCTTATAAATGCGCCTTGGTATTGAATTATTATTCCTTTATTTCTCGTTATTAAGCCATGTTTTACGTTCTAACGTATTTATTATACTTTATTAAACGATTATTAGCGTTTTAATGCGTTTGTTTGCGTTATTACGTACAGAAACGCATTTTTTCGCGTGATTACAACTTAACATCATTTTATTTTAATTTTAACTGATCCCAATAAGCTTCCGTACTCAAAAGCTTTAGTTAATCCAGTTAAATTGTACGCAATGTATACATAACATGGAGTTATTGGACAAAATTTGGCCAGGTGATGTATCCTATATTATTTATATAATTGGTTGATAAAAATATTCTCATAGAAAAAAATCATTTGGTAAATTTTCACGTGGGGTCACGGGCCGACAGCTCTGCTAGGAGATTTCACTTAAACGAGGACGGAAGTAGTAAAGCGGGTCTAACATACAGGAGAAATTTCAATCGTATACTTTTGTTCCGTAAGTGGTTTGTTTAAAGCAATATATCGTAATTTAGCCGTGAAAAAAAGTTATATTTCAACAAAATATGAGGGCCGGGCTCTGTTAAATGGGGGTTTGATGCATGTGTGTAAAGTTTCGTCCAAGATTTGCCTGTGCAGTCCGCACAGGCTAATCAGGGACAACACTTTCCGCTTTTATGATTTTTTTCGTTTCAAGAAAGTATCTTCTTTGCAAAAATCCAGTTTCGGCGGAAAGTGTCGTCCTTGATTAGACTGTGAATTAAACCCCCTTTTCACAAAGCGCTGCTTATATCTAAAAAGTTTACTATTTTTTAACAAAAACTCCATCGGTAGAGAATTTATTGGTCTTGTCCACTACAAGCCTCGCCAAGCCTCGCCTTTTCATACGCCATATTAGACTCGTCTGATACCCATTCTGGATCAGCAGACGATTTATTCCTATCTTATGGAGGAGTCCGGAGATAGCCGATGTATCACGATTGGTCTGATACCCTATTACATCGCATGTTACAACTCGAATAATAAAAGTCAAACGTCAAAACATGCATAAGGTCTCGATTTCTTTATTTGATAACGATATAATCCCGCCCTTCAAATAATATGCTCAAAAATGATTAGAGATTATTTATAAACACGTCTATTTAGAGGTAAGTCAAATACATAAACAAAGATTAATGAAACAACAGTATTAGGCTGGCTTAAAGCGACTTTTCACAGATTTTGGAAGATATTGAAGTTTGTTATTTAATGCTTTATATTGATAAATGTAAACATTGAATCTAAAAAGCTCCAGTAAAAGAAAAAAAGAATAAAATTAAAAAAAGAAAAAAAGTAACCATCAACTGGGTTCGAACCACTGACCCCAGGAATAAGTCTATCGTTTAGACCACTCGCCCATCCGTGCTCATACAATGAGTTATGTATTTTATACTTTATATAAGCAATCCTCGTAGTATCACAAAATATAACGACAACAACACAACACTCCAAAGAAGTCAATCGTTTCGCGTTGCAACGCTTTATAATTTGCAGGTTTTAACTCGTCAAAAGATGCATATAATGGATATTTTATAGTATGGTAAATGCTCAGTATTACTTTTTCCTAAAAAATATCATAACTACAACGAAAATTTACGAATCTGAAACAATTGTTTGTTATATATGTTGTCTATTTACCAAAACGTGAAAAGATCCATTTAAAGCCCCAATATACAAGTTTAATAAATCTGTTGACGAGAGGAAAGCAGTACTCATTACTAAAATTTGAAATTCACAGGTAGTATAATAGGCGAAGCTGCTCTTAAAATCAAGTGAGGAGTCAAAATATGAAATGTTCAGTCCGACAAGATTAATTTCATAATTTGAATAAATCTAAAATGCATTATATCCACATATTGTCGCAGCCATTCTTTTATGTTCAAAAGAAGAACATCGCGAGGTAATACGTCAAATGTTGGCAGTACTCATTATTGTTTTCTTGTTTGTCCTTTTAATTCAACTGCGTAATAAATCTTTCAAATCGTCCACGTCCATAATCTGTGCTAAATTCCGTACCATAACCTAGCAGTACCACTGAAGATTTAAGTAACCGCAAGGATTAAAAGCCATTCCTTCATTAACTCCGGTAGCGGGTTCTATCTTGATTGGCAAACTCTTAAAAGAACTTGAGCACAATTTAGTAAAATGACGATTTTCAAAATCAATATCATATATTTTAAAAAGTATTGAATGCATAATGTTTATTTTGAAGCGAAATAACAATCCTGACTGGGAAAACGTTTATAATATTGGTTCATTAACGGTTATTCATCATTCGAAATTAGTAAAATAATAAAGCGTCTGTAACGCTTTTCTAATTGTTCTTTTATAAATGCATTGCGTACTAGTATAGCTTTTATGTTCGTTAAGCCATTTATGCCTAGTGGACTCTCCCATCCTTCTAAATTGGATCAATTTATTTCCAAAATTAGGGGTGTCTAGTATATTTATTTCTATATTTATACTATTTCTTACAGAAATTCCTTTAAGCAAACAGCGCAGAGCCTGATGAGACGCCGCATCATGCGGCGTCTTATTTGGGTTAACGCTGTTTGCAAAGGCCTTTTTTCTAGACGCTAGGCATAACTGGGTTAATGTTCGTTCATAAAAACGAAAGCCTGCGTGGCACAATTACAGCGCATTACATTTTGCTGCCAGAGGTCCCGGGCTCGAAAACCATGTAATGCAGTATTTTGTAGTCCAGTTTGTTCTTGCACGTATGGTTAGTTAAGACAATTCAAAACATTATTTGTTAGCAAATTTAATGACTTTTTTTCAAAAATTCGATTACATGTATCTACGAGTAAGAGAGTAAAAATAAGTATTTCACAGCGGTTTGCTGTATTAAAGGTGTTGTTTTAGCGATATGTTATAATTCACCAAGACTACGATGAGCTCTTTGTGCTTTTTTGCGCGTAAAACAAATTGCAAAATTACAGTTTTTTAATGTTTAAACAGCATTATGATGCACATACTTTAACAATTCACTCATGTAAAACGACATCAAATCAATATACATCATTCTTAAGAGTACGGATCTAAAGCAAGAAGAAACTCGTCAAGTAAATTATATTTTGTAACGATGTCATTTACAAATATTAAGAAAGTCTTGTGTATACTTGTATTCGACATAAGCGTTCAATAAACCCTCAATATATTTTTAAACATTGGAAATTAATCGCATAACGATCCGGTTTGATTGGCTTGAAATTGTTTTTTTTAAATATTCCGATGATTTTCGAAAAATCATGGAATTGTCTCTTAAATAGTCAATCTGAACGCATCGGACAGTGGGCTACACCACACCGTCTCTCTGATGTACGTAGGCGGCCGGCATATTGGATTTGGAACTACTTTAGAAAACAAGATGGCGGCCTTCTCGTAAAGAGGAAAAATTAAAATGTGTCTTTTAGCTCGTCTTTTTCAAGATAACATTCTTTAAGTAATAATTTAATGTAGATCTGTGAATTCCCACAACGTACTTAAAAACTTGTAAAAATTTAAAGGGGCCTTTTCACAGATTTTGGCATTTTTTAACTTATTCATTAAATGCTTTATGTTGATAAATGTAAACATTGGATCGTAAAAGCTCCAGTAAAAAATCAAGAATAAAATTAAAAAAGGAAAAGAACATTGCCCGGAGCAGGTTTTGAACCAGTGACCCCTGGAGTCCTGCCAGAGTCCTGAAGTAAAAGCGCTTTAACCTACTGAGCTATTCCGCCGTGTACACATACTTGACGTATTTTATACCTTATATAAGCAATCTTCGTAGTTTTACAAAATTTAACGACAAAAACAGAACTCTCCAAATTATTCAATCGTTTCGCGTTGCAACGCTTTATAATTTTTAGGTTTTAAAATCGTCAAAAGATGCATATAATGGCTATATTAGACCATGGTAAATGTTCAGTATTACTGTTTCCTCACAAATATCATAACTAAAACGAAAATGTGCGAATCTGAAACTAATTTTTTCAATTTTGTCAATTTACCAAAGCGTGAAAAGATCCCTTTAAAGATGCCATTACTGACATACTGATAGGAGTACTTATAGTATTGACATCGAGTAAATTTAAAATTAAATCGACTGTTTTCGTTGTATTTTGAATTTTTGTGAGATACGAGGATTGCTTACATAAACATGATAACGTATGAAACACATCACTCATTGCATGAGTATGGATGGCCGAGTGGTCTAAACGGTAGACTTTTACTCCATGGGGTCAATGCGCTATGGTTCAAGCCCGTTTGAGGGTTACTTCTATATTTTTATTCAATTTTATTCTTGTCTTTTTTATTGCAGCTTTTTAAATCCAATGTTTGCATTTATCAAAATAGCATAGAGTCTATAATAAAAAAAAAAATTGGGGAGTTCTTATGTTATAGTTAGATTTTGTGACTTATCAATTTAAAGTATTTAATAACAAACTTCAATACATGTCTAATCTGCGAAAACGTCCCTTTGAAATTGCTAGTTTTCCTCTTACATGCCCTTGTATTTTAAGATAGAATACTTTCCTCTCCAGAGGAAAGAGGTATGGGTTTAAATCCCATCGGGGGCTTCAGAGGATGATCCATTTTGAGACAAATGTTAATATTTGCTTTAGTGTATCCCAAAATTGGGAGCCAGACAACTCGCCCCAAAGCCAACTCGCCCCAGGACAAGTCGCCCCGAAAATCTGGACAAGTCGCCCCAAATATGTTGGACAACTCGCCCCAATCGAAAGACAACTCGCCCCAATTTTGTTTCTTATATATAGTATTATAGAAATTTTGTTCATATAAAATTTGTTAAGTTTAATGTATTAATATTCGTGATTATTGTTTTTAGGAAATGTAGTTGTATGATGTTGTTTTTTTCATTTCATATTGTAAAACTTTGTAATTCAATAATTGTTTCAATAATTGTTTACATACCGGATTGCTTTTAGTAATAAATTGTTATTAGCTTTTTTATGATTGTGTTTATTAAAATAAGCCCCATTTAGTTCGTCTTGTTTTGAAAACGTGTTAAATGTTAAACGTTTATTTTGACGGCATGCTTTCATTTTCTGTTCAAAGATTGTTTAATGAGACATTTTGTATGATAGTTTGGTTTAATTAAAGAATAATGGAATGTCTTTGTGTTAGTTATGTTTTGGAAAACGTGTGAATTTACGAAAATTAATTAAGCCGGCATGCTTTCATTGTCTGGTCAAAGATTGATTAATAAGACAAACGGTATGACAGTTTGGCGTGATTAAAGAATAAATAAGGTAACACGCTTAACCAGACAACAATGCTGCTTGCAAAGTAATTATAAGGGCTGACTATATATAAAGAGGGTATCTGAATGAGCCCAAAGTATGTGTTTTGTTTGTGTCGGACAATACTATTTGTGACTTGGAATACGATTGCTATATATTATTCATCAAGGCTCATTACAAACTGTGTTTTAAAATTATTTTTAAAATGAGTTAATAAATGGAAATGTTTGATAATATTTTGAATTGTCTTTTCATTCATAAATCTGTGTTATTTATTTCATTTAATATGCTAAAATTGATGCTTTGTATGTTTTCAATAAAAACAAATGTTAGTATCGTGAGTCTGTAATTGTTATAAATTATGAATAAAATTATGAATATAACACATTTCTATTTTTATTTTTTTCCCCATGTATTATTCGTTTTGTGTATTCAGCATTCCTTTTATAGTCAAAAATGTTATTTAATACATTTTTTTCACAAAGAGTATTATATATATGACAAAATATTTCGTTGCACGCTGTCATTTAATTTGGGGCGAGTTGTCTTTTATTTGGGGCGAGTTGTCTTTCGATTGGGGCGAGTTGTCCAATATATTTGGGGCGACTTGTCCAGATTTTCGGGGCGACTTGTCCTGGGGCGAGTTGGCTTTGGGGCGAGTTGTCTGGTAACCCCCAAAATTAACCTAATATTAAATATATAACTGTGAAAGATAATTCAAAATAATGTTTGTTTCTATATACATTGTGATCCATGGACATGAACATTCAATTATGCAAGAAACATGTATGATTTAAGGGAAGAATACGACAGCAAACTTAGAATGGACATTTATTTTAGATTGTTAAGTAACTAAAACTATAAATGTTGTAAAGCTTGTCAAGTTGTGTATGTCGTCCTTGCTTCTGGACAGCAGAACAATTAAGGCATAAATGATTACTCTTTTTCTTTAGAATCAACATTGATGCATTATTACTTAAGCAAAGTTGAACTTTTAAAAAACTCTATGAATTGGGAACTGAATTTTTCATGTTTCTCTGCTTTTTATTTACCTGTCATGAACATCATGTTACTGAACAAATGCCTTCTCTCTTTACACTTTACAAGGAGATGGTGTTTTTCATAAATATCCAGGTTAATTTGTATAAATACCGGGTAAGACCTCGTAACATATTTATATACATGTAAGCAATACATTTATGATGATGACATTATGTGTTTCGCTGTAAATTTACAGAGAAAATATACTACAGCCGCATGTCAACAGAGTTGTTAAAAGGGCATTTAGACAGTATTGTCCCTGACTTTTGCCCATTTTGACATATTCTTATAAACAAGAGGGCCACGATGGCCCTGTATCGCTCCACTGCTAAAAAAAGGCTAAAATAAATATTTCTCAGCATGTGCAAATACTTAAATATAGGCCCTATTTAAGCACATGAACAATTTTGTGACCCCCTGGGCTGGTTAAAATTTAACCCCAGTGGCATAATTTGAGCAAACTTTGTAGAGGACTACTATACCTCACTACTTACAAAATGTGGTAGCCCTTGGTCCTAGAGTTAAGGATAAGAATATGTTAACAGTTTTCACAAAATAAGCAAGATATAAGCGTATATAATGTTCAATTTTGTGACCCGCGGGTCAGGGTCAAATTTGACCCAAAGGTCATAATTTGAACAACCTTGGTAGAGGACTACAAGATGTTACTGCATACCAAATTTGGAAGCTGTAGTACGAATGGTTGCATCGTAAGATTTTTAAAGATTTCACAAAATAGGCGCTTCATAAGCGTTTATTCAATTTTGTGACCCCAGGGGCAGGGTCAAAGTTCACCCCAGAGGCATTATTTGAACAAATTTGGTAGAGGCTTATTAGATGCCACTACATACCAAATTTGGTAGCCCAAGGCCCAATGGTTATGAACAAAAAGATTTTAAAAGTTTTCACAAAATAGGCCCCATATAAGCGTATGTTCAGTTTTGTGACCCCCGGGCAGGGTCAAATTTGACCCAAGGGATAAAATTTGAACAAATTTGGTAGAGGACTAAACACTGTATTATGTGAATTGGGAATAAGACATCAAACTGGGAATGGACATCATTTAGGTGATTTTCTCAAACAAGACTTTTCATTTCATGATCTACATATATTTTTGTAATATATTATCTATAATTTAAGCTTAATAAGAAATTTTCCATGACTTTTTCATTGACAGTGATTGAATTTTTATCATTTAAATTGTATTTTTAAAAAGTGTCCATGCGCTGCATTGACACAGTTTCATTTCATGAGGATTTTTTTTTAAATTAATATAAAATCCAGTTTTGAAGAAAAATCAATTTAAATGATGCTATTATATATGCAAGTATATGTTTTAATCATAATTTGTAAAACTAGATAAATACAACAGATAAAACTGCATATTATGCACTTTTGATAAAACACAATTTATTCCCAAATTGATGTCTTATTCCCAATTCACATAATACAGTGTTACTATTAGATTTCACTACATACCAAATTTGATAGCCCTAGGCCGGATGGTTATGGAAAAGAATATATTTGAAGTTTTTACAAAATAGGCCTTATATAAGCATATGTTCAATTTTGTTACCCCCCGGGGCAGGGTCAAATTTGACCCCAGGGATAAAATTTGAACACATTTGGTAGAGAACTATAAGATGTCACTACTTACAAAATTTGGTAGCCCTAGGCCGAATGTTTATGGACAAGAAGTTTTTAAAGTTTTCACAAAAAAGGCTCCATATAAGCGTATGTTCAATTTTGTGACCCCCAGGGCTGGGTCAAATTTGACCCCAGGGGCATAATTTGAACAAACTTGGTAGAGGACTATAAGATGTCACTACATACCAAATTTGGTAGCCCTAGACCCAATGGTTATGGACAAGAAGGTTTTAAAGTTTTCACAAAAAATTAGCCCTTTATAAGCATATATTTAATTTTGTGACTCCCGGGGCAGTTTCAAATTTGACCCCAGGGTCATAATTTGCACAAACTAAGAAGAGAACTATTACATGTTACTACATACCAAAATTTGGTAGCCCTATGCCATACAGTTATGGACAAGAAGTTTTTTAAGTTTTCACAAAATAGGCCTTATATAAGCATATGTTCAATGTTGTGATCCTCGGCGCAGGGTCAAACTTGACTCAAGGGGCATAATTTGAACAAACTTGGTAGAGGACTATAAGATGTCATTACATACCAAATTTGGTAGCCCTAGGTCCAATGGCTATGGACAAGAATATATTTGAAGTTTTCACAAAATAAGCACTTTATAAGCATATATTCAATTTTGTGACCCCCGGGGCAGTTTCAAATCTGAACAAACTTGGTAGAGGACTATAAGATGTCATTATGCCAAATTTGGTAGCCCTAGGTCCAATGGCTATGGACAAGAAAATATTTGAAGTTTTCACAAAATAAGCACTTTATAAGCATATATACAATTTTGTGACCCCCTGGGCAGTTTCAAATCTGAACAAACTTGGTAGAAGACTATAAGATGTCATTACATACCAAATTTGATAGCCCTAGGTCGAATGGCTATGGACAAGAATATATTTGAAGTTTTCACAAAATAAGCACTTTATAAGCATATATTCAATTTTGTGACCCCCGGGGCAGTTTCAAATTTGACCCCATGGCATTATTTTAACAAATTAAGAAGAGAACTATTACATGTCACTTCATACTAAATTTGGTAGCCATATGCCATACAGTTATGGCCAAGAAGTTTTTAAAGTTTTCACAAAATAGGCCTTATATAAGCATATGTTCAATTTTGTGACCCTCGGGGCAGGGTCAAACTTGACCCCAGGGGCATAATTTGAACAAACTTGGTAGAGGACTATAAGATGTCATTACATACCAAATTTGATAGCCCTAGGTCCAATGGCTATGGACAAGAATATATTTGAAGTTTTCACAAAATAAGCACTTTATAAGCATATATTCAATTTTTTGACCTCCGGGGCAGTTTCAAATCTGAACAAACTTGGTAGAGGACTATAAGATGTCATTACATACCAAATTTGGTAGCACTAGGTCCAATGGCTATGGACAAGAATATATTTGAAGTTTTCACAAAATAAGCACTTTATAAGCATATATTCAATTTTGTGACCCCCGGGGCAGTTTCAAATCTGAACAAACTTGGTAGAGGACTATAAGATGTCATTATGCCAAATTTGGTAGCCCTAAGTCCAATGGCTATGGAAAAGAAAATATTTGAAGTTTTCACAAAATAAGCACTTTATAAGCATATATACAATTTTGTGACCCCCTGGGCAGTTTCAAATCTGAACAAACTTGGTAGAAGACTATAAGATGTCATTACATACCAAATTTGATAGCCCTAGGTCGAATGGCTATGGACAAGAATATATTTGAAGTTTTCACAAAATAAGCACTTTATAAGCATATATTCAATTTTGTGACCCCTGGGGCAGTTTCAAATTTGACACCATGGGCATTATTTTAACAAACTAAGAAGAGAACTATTACATGTCACTTCATACTAAATTTGGTAACCATATGCCATACAGTTATGGCCAAGAAGTTTTTAAAGTTTTCACAAAAAAGGCGTTAAAAAAGCAATTTTCAATTTTGTGACCCCCGGGGCAGGGTCAAATTTGACCCCAGGGGCATAATTTGAACAAATTTGGTAGACTACTATTAGATGTCTCTACATACCATATTTTATAGCCCTAGGCCCAATGGTTATCAACGAGGAGATTTTGAAAGTTTTCACAAAATAAGCCTTAAAGAAGCAATCTTCAATTTTGTGACCCCCGGGGCAGGGTCAAATTTGACCCCAGGTGCATAATTTGAACAAATTTGGTAGAGGACTTTTAGATGTCTCTACATACCAAATTTGATAGACCTAGGCCCAATGGCTATGGACGAGAAGATTTTGAAAGTTTTCACAAAATAGGCGTTAAAAAAGCAATTTTCAATTTTGTGACCCCCGGGGCAGGGTCAAATTTTACCCAGGGGCATAATTTGAACAAATTTGGCCAGTGGAGCTAAAAACTGATTCTTTGTTTAGCGTGCAAAGGGTATGGAGGAACATTTGTTGGTGCCTTTTAAAAAAGTTGTTTCATTGTGTGGAAAATTGAGTTAAAAAATGTATACACAATGCCTAATATGTGGCAAATTCCAACAATGTCTGTGGTTTTTCATGTAAAAACAAGAGATGTGTTTGTCAGAAACATAATGCCCCCTATTGCACCGCTTTGAAGCCCTATATTTCACCTTTAAGGATGACCTTGACCTTTCAGTACTCAAAATGTGCAGCTCTATGAGATACACATGTATGCCAAATATCAAGTTGCTATCTTCAATATTGCAAAGGTTATAGGAAATGTTTAAGCTTTCGGACAGACAGTTAGCACATATAAGTTGGTTTTACAAATTCACTGAGTGTAAACATTGGGCACTTATATAGCTCAAAGTGACTGGGAAACAAATTCTTGTGTTCTGATTTACACTTGCAAAATTCAAAGTAAAGAATGGTAATTGTTCTCTTATTGCCAACAACTGCATAAATCTTAACATTGTAAATTGGTTGTTTTGTCTTTATTACTACTTTTGTACATTCTTTTGAATTGCCCTCTTTATATTAACTTTCAACATGTATATTATATCCAGTAATTGTAGATATCAGATGTTTTGTGATGTAAATGTGTAGGGTTCTTGTTACTTTTCACACCCATTTCCATTTCATAATGCCTTAACACTGATATAGGATATTAGTGATTTTTGATTATTGTATTTATGTAAACTTATTCTTTATGCTGATGAAAGTGTCATCCTTTATTTTCACAAAGATCCTAGTATCATCGGTAGTGTTTTTTGTAAAGAACTTGAAAATTGTATTAAATGGTTAGTGGATAACAAACTGCCTTGGAAAAACTGGATGTTTAGTGTTTGGTTCCAAAAGGAAATTATCTAAATTTCATTATTTTAATGTAAAATGCAATGATCACACTATTGTTTCTCAATCATCTGTTGAAAACCTTGGTTCAATATTCGAAGCTGATCTTTCTGCTACATCTATTGTTAATAATATTATTAAAAAGGTGAACTGAAGAATAAGATTCTTCAGGGGCGTAGCTAGCATTTTTTTTGAGGCCTGAATATGTTATATATATATATAACCGGAATATATATTACTGTTGTTCAAATAAGTCATCAATAAAGTATTTGTACGTACATTTAAATGTGATGACAAGATAGTAGTAAACAGTGTGTAACTAATGCTCTTTATTAAAGAGTCTTTAATAATATATGCTAATTACTATTTGATCTCAAGACTATAGTCTCAAGTTTAAATAACGATATATTTATGCGTATTAATGCCACCATTTTTGTACATTTTCCACCCATCTATAGGGCCCCATTGGAAATAAGTTGCAAACCTTTCATGGGACATCCTGTGGTATATATATATTATGTCTTGATTTCAACATCTTGTAACTACTTGTTATTTCAGATTTCTTCCAAATACACAGACTATTTACTTGTAACTGAATGTAAATGATTAACTTTGACTGTGATATTCAAAATGTGATATATCAATGCATTGTGATCCAAAACCTGTGATAATTGTTTTCCAATTGCTAAATGTTCTAAATTGACTGTATTGTATGATCTGTACTTGTATGACATATATATACATATGCATGAATGAATCAATATTTAGAAAAGTGTGACTGACACTGTTTCCAGACATATTACAGTTAAATTACTTCATGTCAGTAATGGCAGTCAGGGATGGAAAATATCTTTTTACAATTGTTGCCTGCACTGTCGACCATATTTAGTGCTTTTGTTTCTCATCTAAAGAGTAAAGACCCAAAACCATGGGCATGCCTGTGATATGTATCTTAAAGTTTCTTAAAAGATAAATAATATAAATTTTAACAACACCACTGCTCAGTTTTAACATTTCCAGTACAGTATGTCTTTTTTTGAGAGGCCATTCTGAATTGAGTTCATTTCCAAGGGCAAAGTTATGCCTTAATATATTACTATTACCAAACTGAACATTGTTACACTGTCCCTAATTTTAATGGCACTTGATTGTTTAAGGCTTTGAAAAGATAGTTGCTTGGTCGGGATAACAACATCTGGATAAATGCCTAGGATAAAATATAAACAATATCTGCCAGAAGTACTGTATGGTTGCCATCATCAAATGTACAGAAAGAATCGTTTTTGAAATTCAATCAAGCCCCACTCATTCCATTCCATGAAACCTTTCAGGTGTCTCAATACTGATAATAGCCCCACTGAGGGCCTTATGGCTATGGTCCATATACAGTTTGTGACTGCCTGGCTGGTCACTATAATGCCATTGGGACCAACGTGGAGTTTACTATTTCTTATATTACACGGAAGAGTTTTCTCTGTACCATTGTACAGTGTTGTACGATTGTTTATGGTATAGAACATAAACATATTGATTCTATCTCAAAGATTGTTGCCGGCAGCCGAACATCAGCAATTTTGCAATGAATATAATTTAAGAAATACTGATTCTTTTAAGTTTGAATAATGTTGTTGTTTTCACTTCAATAAACAACTAATTGGCGTTCTTAACATTTTATTAAAATTTGAAAATTTTGCATGCAATAATATCTAATTTTAAACATTAACATTAATGAATATTCTATTATATTACTCCTTAAAGATATTGGTCCTTATATATCTGTATTACCGGTTGATTTAGTGCAACTTATTGGTGTGTAACCCGAACTATATTTTCGGTGTAATATCTTCCGCCTACAGGCGTTAGACATATCATTCCACCAAATACACCCGAGAGACGATCGCCGATATGGCGGAATTGTCCGAGGTGTCCCGATTGTTAAATAGTCTGAAGATAACATTCCGAAGATTCACGAAAAGTCACGGAGATCGCTGTTTACTGATCTCAATACTTCGGGTACATAGCACCTAGATTCCCCACATCACGTGCGTGGTAGCTAAAATAGACAAACGTTACTATTTATAATAAACGTTTGACAATTAGTTGATACTTAAAATAACATTTTTTTTCATATAGTGCAGACCGATCGTCAGTAAGACTACTAAACAAGGATTTTTATTTTGACGTTTGGTAAAAACTTGTTTGTTTGTTGTTGTTGTTGTTGTTGTTTTTTGAGGGGGAGGGTACCATATGCGGGGCGTTTAGTACGAAAAATAAGGTAATAAAGAACTCTACGTACAGAGATGTTTGCACAAATTGTTTTGTTGCTGGGACTAATTAAGTTGTATCAGTACAAATGAATATCACCCATATACTGTAAGATCATATTTTTTCGCGAGCATAAAATTTTGTTGTTGTTGTTTTTCAAAAGAAGGATATTTTCGTTGACACATACATTCGTTAATTTCTCATTTTGGAAAAATAGAGGACTTTGCGCCTTCCATTTTCCGATGTGTTTGTGTTAAAATCGTAAATCGGTTTGGCCCTGAAATAAAGGAAAATGTATGCCCGCTGCTTAATTATTTTTAAGTAAGAACAAAACGTACTGGACGATAGGAAGCTCGCACGGAGCGATTGTCCCTTTATCTGTCGGTGGCGGTGGTGGAGGTGGCGGAGGCGTTGATGTTGAAGGGGTGGGGGGCTTGCGGTAGACCGCCTGACGCTCGTCGACCTCCCTGGCGGTGATCACGCGGGTCTGGCCCCTTGCTGGGTCTTGAAGCGGTCGGATCGTCTTCACGGTGCGCGACTGGTAAAACGAACAGCTGAGCGGAAAAAAACAAACGCCGAGTTAACATTTCAAAATAATAAGAATAAAGTTATTTTATTTTAAAGGGACTTCATTCATGTCGGTGAAGTGTCGCCCCAGATTAGCCTGTACAGTCCGCATAGCCGAACCAGGGACGACGTTTTCCGCTTTTATTTATGTTTTTGTTAAAAGAAGTCTCTTCTAAATGAAAACCCAGTCTAGGCTTTAAAGGGACCGTCAACCACGAATGACGAAAACAGAAAAGTCATAAAATACCGTAGTTTTTACAATTATTAGTTCATATTGATAAAAATATCACGACTGGTATATTACATTACTTGAAAAAAGTTGTTAAGTTTTCATATTTTCAGTATATTCGGTAATACAATTTTACTGGGTATATGTAATGGTAATGGTAAATGATAACGTTATTTAATACGTTTAACGAAAGCATGCCGACGTTGCCGACTCGAGACAATTTAATTTAAACCTTTAGATAAGCTCTATTGCATTGAACGCTTACTGAGACACTACAGAGTCCCGTTCCTGGGTAGAGCCACTACTAGAGATGTGGAGAACGCATACTTGTATGCATATATGCCAAAGAACCTTTTGTTATAAGCAATACGATCCTTAATTGTATTGTTGAATAAATGTATATTCTGTCTTGTTACAAATTAAGTGTTCATGTTATCGAATCTGTTTATTTTGATTTATATTCTAAAATGACTATTGCAGGTTACAAAATTATATGTTGTTGTACCTATTTACGCACCAGAAAATAATATATATATTTAGGTATGAAGACGATGTACTGTTCTATAAGTCTGAATAAAATGTAGACATGGCTATCTGTCTGTCTCCGAGTTGGGATTTAACAGGGATAGCAATATGGAGGCTTTTAAAATGAGTCGCATTCTGAGAAAACGGGGCATAATGCATGTGCGTTAAGTGTCGTCACAGATTAGTCTGTGCAGTCCGCACAGAATAATCAGGGACGTCACTTTCCTTAACTAGATTTTTGCTAAGAAGAGAATTTCTTTAATCAGAAAATATTCATAAAAGCGGAAAGTGTCGTCCTTGATTAGCCTGTACAGACTGCACAGGCTAATCTGGGACGACACTTTGCGCACATGCATTTTGCCCAGTTTTCTCAGAATAAGACTCAAATGATGTCACCATCGGCCGCCTTGGATGCATCGCCGGATGAGATACACGGCCAGCCCCGCCATGAGCGCCAGAAGGAGCAGCGCCGGAATCAGCCAATACAGGAAGTTATCTATGCCGCCGGAAGTTGCCGACGCCGACGATGCGCCACTAGCGCTGTTGGGATTTGATGGCGCTGGTGGCGGTGGGTCGCAGATGAAAATGGTGACAGGGGATTCGTCGTAGTGACCGGCGGAATCTGGCACAGAGGAAGTCAAGAAACTGAGCCTCGTTCTTGGAAAACATAATAATAGGCTTAATACATGTACGTGGTGTCGTCCTAGATTCGCCTGTGCAGTCCAAAAAGTGTCGTCCCTAATTAGATTTTCCACAGACTAATCTGGGACCACACTTAACGCATATGCGTTCAACACATTTTTTCCAGAACGAGCCTGTTGTATACAAGGTCATTCGCATAATAAAACAAAGAGCTATCGGCGCGAACAAATAGGAGCGTTCGGGTCAGTGGAAACAACGACTTTTGACGCCTAAGTTGTAGGCAAAAAACTCTCAACTTCGATGGTCTGTTTGGATATTACTCCTCATAGAGTAATTTAATTATTTGTATATTTAGAAGGTCGTTACATGTTCAGAAAACACTCACACAATGATAATTTATGTGCATACATGAATATAATGAATGACCGAGACTGTATGAAAAGGGAGCTTAATGCATGTTCTTAAAATGTGGTCTTAAAGAACGACAATTTCAGTCTGCAGGAGTTTATCTAGCCGTTTGGGGAAAATGAGTCTTGTCAAATTGGGATTTTTGTTATCGATTGAAGTGGAAAATTTGGGAATTCTTTATCGACAAAAAGTACTTAATTGAAGTTATATATTTTATTTTGTAGGATGTTTTAAAATAAAGTTGAGATATAGCGTCTAATAAGCATAAGTCATAAGAGACTTCTTTCTTAAAAACATTTGGGGAATATGATTTTTTGTATTATTTCGGTTTGGGATCGGGTCCGTTTGATTTGCGATCGGGTCCGTTTTACGGCCTTTTTTACATAAAAAAACTCCTGCAGTCTACACAGGATTGACATGAAAGAAGTCCCGTTTCCCCAGAACGAGGTTAATGTAATACATGGGCGGTGCTCTATGAAAAGATGATTTAATGCATTTGTGTAAAGTGTCATCCCAGATTAGCCTATGCAGTATTAAACAATACTTTCCGCTTTTATGATATTTTATGTTTAAAGAAAGTCTCTTCTTAGCAAAAATCTAGTTTAGGCGGAAAATGTCGTCCCTGATTAGCCTGTGCGGACTTTACACAAATGCATTAAACCCCTTTTTCACAGAGCACGGCTCACATAAATATGTGGCGTTATGATTGTTTCTGAAAAACGTGCCTAATTACAGCACACACACCTGTTACCCTGAGGGTGGTTTCAAATTTAGTGCCTTTTGCGTAAGAGCTCAAATCTCCGTACGTCAGACTTCCGGTCCCGGATGCGTAGAAGGGTCCACTTCCTGTGAACAAACAATGATACAAACAGAAATCTATAAACTACTAATAGGGGTCAGAATACATGTATACTAATAAGAATTACAATGTATCCCAAATACGTGTGAATAATATAATGTTTAATTTGTGAATATTTTGATTTTACGATGCTTAATGGCTCGTCAATACAAACTACAAACTAGTATTTCTTGGTTTCTTAAACAATATGCGAAAAATATTATTTATGAAAAATATGAATCTAAAAAGTTTAGTAGCTCACAATTCAAATATGTGTGAAAAATATTTTTTTGTATGTCAATCTACAGAATTTAATAAAAATTAAATAGCTCGTAAATCTCAGATGTGAAAAATATGACTTTTTAATAATAGCAATCTAAATAACTAAATGTGTCTTGTTTTGAAAAAAACTGGGCTTAATGTATGTGCGTAAAGTGTCATCCCAGATTAGCCTGTGCAGTCCGCACAGGCTAATCAGGGACGGCACTTTCCGGCTTAATTTGATTTTTGTTCAGAACAGACTTCATTGAAACGAAAAATGTCATAAAAGCGGAAAGTGTCGTCCCTGATTAGCCTGTGCGGACTGCACAGGCTAATCTTGGACGACACTTTACGCACATGCATTATGCACAGTGTTCTCAGAACACGAATAATAGCAATCTAAATAACTAACAAGCTCGTACCGACAAACTCATATTTCTTGGTCTTATGCGCGTCGAGTACGTCATTGTCGGTTGAGGTCACCTGACCCAGCGTACCGGAAGTGGAACCCACGGTCGCGCAGTACACGTAGGAGGTCTGCGACAGGAAGGGTTTGTTGTCGTCCTCTTCCTTGATCTTTATATTGAACTAAAATTTAGAAAAAAAGCTAAACCATAAAGTATAATTGTTTGAAAGTAATCTAATTATGGCTTCATGAAATAAACTAGCAATCTCCACGCAGAGTTGTCGTTCCTTACATACAATATCGTCCATCACATGAAAATCCTACTAAAATGTGTAGCATTATATTTGTTTGTTTAAGTATTATATTATGAAAAGTAAGATAATTTAAATATTTTTAAATAGTATATAAGTTTAGGTTAATAATTAAAAAAAAACGAAATGAAAAAAAATTACAATGGTATAATTATTGTACCACGTGGTTAGGCTATCATCACGTGTTGGTTATGAAGTCAGTGGTTTGATCCGGCTATGCTGGTTTCAGTCAAATCTCTGTGCGAAGGTTGATAAACTAGATGTTTGTCACAAAAATCGCTTTCCATTTCACTTAATTCTAAAATTTTACTTTATCAACCACGTCAACATTCCCCCTTTAATTTGTGGATGGCGACGTAACCTACGTCAGTCCCATAGTCACTCATATGCAATGTTGACGCATTTAACAAAAAGTTTCCTTTACGACGTCATAACTTTTGCACACTTGCCTAATCGTTCGTCCCCAGCCTGCTGAATTGACGCCATCACATTTAGTTTTTGAAATAATGTGTGACGTATTTCAGTCACATCGCCTACATAATCATATAAGTTCATAATATACGTCATTGCCTACGTCATCATGTGAGTCATCGAAAACTTCATTTAAAATGTAATCGCTTACGGCAACATATACGTAATTATTTACATCAATTTTATCTAAATCCATTAAAGAAATAAGAAAGACACTAAGATTATTATAGTTCGCTCACATCCATGTGTATTGTCTAATTCAGAAAAAGGCACCAATATTACGATGACCGTCATCGTCTACGTCAGACTCACCTTGGCGGTGGTCTCCAGTCCCCGGCCGTTGGTGGCCGTGACGGTGCACAGACTTACCGTGGCGGAGGTCTCCAGTCCCCGGCGGTCGGTGGCCGTGACGGTGCACAGACTTACCGTGGCGGTGGTCCCCAGTCCCCGGCGGCCGGTGGCCGTGACGGTGCACCGACTAACCGTGGCGGTGGTCTCCAGTCCCCGGCGGTCGGTGGCCGTGACGGTGCACAGACTTATCTTGGCGGTGGTCACCAGACGCTTGTTGGCCGCGTCCAGGTCCCACTCCTTGGTCATGGTAACGCATCCGGTGAGGGGATCCATGACGAAGACGCCAAGGCCTCGGGGGCACGACATCTTGTACGTGTGGACGTCGCCCACATATTCGTCCTCGATGTCGTTCTTAAAGGTTACAATACACTAAATTATCGCTTCATGTAGGGCTGTACTCTCTAAAAAAATATCATAGTTGACAGGAAGGCATGTTTTACACTTTTTACCATTATTCAGGTGTTATCTTGCGGAGATAATGGTAGGGCATGAATAGGTGTTCACTACTGAATCCCTGAAATATGATACACTTGAAGACTATAGTAAACCATTGCACTAGAAAAGGTTACATTCCACTAAGAAACGGCCGAAAAAAAAAGTTGCAAAAACAGTCGATTTTGATTTGTGTCAAGTTCTTTCTTGCATTGTACATGACATATCTTTTTTATTGCATAAATCGATTCCGCTTAGAATGGCCTTTAAGAAAAGGTATGGTTATGGGGGTCTCTATGTGCAAAATGCTGCATTTATTTTCGCTCAAAGTTGTCGCTTTTACATTGAATTATATAGGGAAACTATTTGGTGTATTATGACCTAAACGCAAAACCAGGCCTTGTCACAAAGAAGCTGTATTTACAGAAAATCATCATTTGTTTTAGTGAGATATGATGCGTTTTGGCAAATTTCACGGAATAAATGCGTTTGTTTCACGAATTTAAGGAGCATCGTGAGTTTTTAAGAAAAAAATACGTTTTCAGAGGAAAATAAGAAAAAAATGTTCAAAAACTCGTCTTGAGCATCTCAAAGCGCAACAATTTGTGCTGAAAGAGCTCATGAACACGTTTTAATAGTTGTTTACTTCTTTTTCTACATAGCTTGTAACAATATTCCAGTATTTTGACCGATTGTAATTATTTAGGGTAATCGTTTTACGCCTGAACGCCCGTTATAAATCAAAGCTCCGAACGCGAAAGCCACATGGCTTATCAGGCGTTATAATAAAATGCATTTTCAAGCATTTTTACGTGAAAGATCGGTCTGAAAATTGGCATGCACATAGAAAATAGGTTTATAAGTATCGAGAAGTGCTTATTTTTCGCGATGTTAACAGTAAACGTTGTCTTATAGGTTACAATACACTAAATTATCGCTTCATGTAGGGCTGTACTCTCTAAAAAAATATCATAGTTGACAGGAAGGCATGTTTTACACTTTTTACCATTATTCAGGTGTTATCTTGCGGAGATAATGGTAGGGCATGAATAGGTGTTCACTACTGAATCCCTGAAATATGATACACTTGAAGACTATAGTAAACCATTGCACTAGAAAAGGTTACATTCCACTAAGAAACGGCCGAAAAAAAAAGTTGCAAAAACAGTCGATTTTGATTTGTGTCAAGTTCTTTCTTGCATTGTACATGACATATCTTTTTTATTGCATAAATCGATTCCGCTTAGAATGGCCTTTAAGAAAAGGTATGGTTATGGGGGTCTCTATGTGCAAAATGTTGAATTTATTTTCGCTCAAAGTTGTCGCTTTTACATTGAATTATATAGGGAAACTATTTGGTGTATTATGACCTAAAGTCCGGACAGCTGATCTGCTCTCCGGGCTACAAATTGAAGAGCTCAAGTAGTCTGGATTACCTGCCCCTTTGTATTCAATTTGTTTAAAATATAAGCTGGGAACCAGACTAGAGCTCAAGTTGTTTACAACGTTAACTGTCATTTAAGATAAATTGGTCGTTGTCGGCTCCGGTATTACTTGAAAGCACCCCGGGTACTCGTAAGTATACTACAATATACCCCGAGTACGGTAAATACGCTTATAGATACCCGGTCATACTCCGTAAAACTTTTTAGTATCATTGCCGTACCCTAAGTACACTGTAGTTTACTTAAGAGTACCCTGGGTCCATTTAAATAGTAAGTTAGCCGACAATGACCGATTGAATGTTAGTTAAGCTTAACCGTTGTAAACCTTTACAAAAAATATTCATATTAATTTATTGTTAAACATGTGCTTAGTTTAAATAAAAAGTGCAAATATCGACTAATTTTTAAATTTGTGATAATATATGTTCGTTAAATAAATTTATCGATGTCTACATGTATCAAGCTGTTAGCCTTACTCAGCACAGTAAAGTTTTGTGAACAATGGTACTTATTCAGATTGTACGAATATAAAGTCAAATATTTTTAGAACCAAGTATTAGTAATTATCGGATTATCATTATTTAGCGATCGATAAACAATTCTACACCGTTCTAATTCGTAGCTAAAGGCTCGTGGTTTCATTCATACAAATCCGAACACCAAATAAGCCGCGTTCTAAGAAAACTGGGCTTAATGCATGTGCGTAAAGTGTCATCCCAGATGAGCCTGTGCAGTCCGCACAGGCTAATCAGGGACGTCACTTTCCGCTTGTATGACATTTTTCGTTTAAATGTCTCTTCTTAGCAAACATCCAATTAAGACGGATAGTGTCGTTCCTGATAAGCCTGTGCGGACTGCACAAGCTAATCTTGGATGACACTTTACGCACATGCAATACGCCCAGTTTTCTTAGAACGCGACTCAAATTGTTTTTCCTGACCGATACTCAACAATAAAACGAAAACTATTTATTAAAAAACACGCTTTAATTTATGTCTACAATGAGCGTCTTAAAAGCAACATATTAATACGAGCTATAAAAAAAACGGGAGTCATTCAACCGTGACAAAATCAAACTTCGAAATCAATTTGCATGTACGTTATGTCACACGTTACACATACGTATAATTGATTTTTATGTTGCAATAATATAAAAAATTCACATCAGAAAGATCTATATTTAGAAGGCGATATATTCAAATTTAAAACGTGTAAACGTGACCTTTTCATAGGTCACTCATGTAAACGTTACAATTTTCACATTTCACACATGTTAACGTGACATATTCACAGGTCACAGATGTTAGTGTATTCACACGTAACACATGTAAACCTGACATACTCACAGTTTACACATATAAACGTGACGTATTCACACTTTAATCATAAAAACTTAAAATATTCAAAATTCACAAATGTAAACGTGACATATTCACAATGCAATCACGTTAACGTGACGATTTACATTGCACACATGTAATCATTACACATTCACTTGCGGCACTTCTATACAGAAATTAATCACAAACGATGCATTTATGACAATTGACCAGTCGCCAAATAAGCGATCGCTCCTCCCACTAAGTTGTGTTTTCATAAAACGCTTATTCCATTACTCCGACAGTCTTTGTTTGACGGACCATGTGGCCGCAATAAACGAAATCTGATTGATTGACAGCTGGCGAGTGGCAGGGGCGTCGGAAGCAATTTGACATTGGGGCTGCGGAGGGGGTGGGTATGGGAGGGGGTATTGCCCTCCCGTTGGTGGGGGTCAGGGAATTTTTTTCAAATTTTAGCATCAAATGGCGCATTCTGGTGCGTTTTTATGCCTACTACCTGATCTTATACACGTCTATTGCAGGCATATTCTGAATTACAAAAGTAGCGACAGACAGACAGACGATGGAGAAGTGATCTCTATATGTCGCAGTTTGTACTTTGTAGCAGGCGGTACAACAATAAGGATCATGTGGGTTGAAAGAACGTTCTTCGGGATTTTTGGCCCGAAATTCCGTTTTTGAAATTTGAAATTCGTTGGTATGTTTGGAGTAGACATATTGAAATGACACATAAAAGTAGTAAAAAAACATTAAATAAGTTTTTTTAGAATTATCGATTTACTTTGAGTTATTACACTTAATTCAGGTATCTTGAAGTATCTTTAATTTTGTTAATATTTCAATGTAAGGACTATTGGCTATTGGCACATTTGTTTTATGTCACTCTTTCCTGTATATTAACAAAAAGAAGCAAAGGCGTAGACCATACCGACAATTTAAGATTCCCAGGTTTAATTACTCAAGAATAAAGGGATTATCGTTAAAAAAGAGACCGATCAATTAACAACATATTTGACAAGTACACTACCGCGGGCGGGTGATGACAATCAACAATACACTTGTCGTAACCGCGAAAGCGTGATTACCTTGCTTCGTGGTAAAGATATTTTCAAATATACGGGTATTGAAATGAAAAAATGAAAAAGGTCTTTGCCGAAATTTCATTTTTGCAGAAAATATTGGGGCGGCGGCCGCCGCCCCTGACGCCCCAGCTCCGACGCCTCTGAGTGGTCAATTAATAACCCACACAAGGCATTTTCAAAAGGGACGCACGTGTAATTGACACTCTTATTAGTGACACAATCAAAACACGAACGGACGCACACTCATCACGTGACAACCCAAGACATAAAACAAGCGTGACATTTCTACACCCGACGCATTCGCACGCTGCGAGTAGCTCCTTACCCCGCCTTCGTCGTTTTTCGTGATCGTCCAAGTCGTTGTTGTGAATTCCGGTTTCTCGTTGACGTCACTGATGAGCAGCGTCAAAGTCTCGGTCGTGGAATTGCCGTAGCCGTCGTAGGCGTGAATCACGACCTCGTACGAGAGTTTGTTGACCTTTTCGAAATTAATCACGGACTTGGCGCAAATTTCGCCCGCTGAAAAGGAATCAAAGCGCTGAGAGCCTTAAAACTACAGAACATACATAGAAATACAACTGTTTTGAAAAAAGGGTAGGACCTAAAGTTCTAACAACATTATTGGTGGTCTTTCCCTGTTTTGTTTTTTACATTGCATATATTCGTGACGATAGCGTGATTTTGTAAAGCTATATTTTACATGGTCAAGATAACATTTGTCTTAAGAAAGCAAAATACAGGTGCGCAAGTAAAATACGAAAGAAAATCATGGTTTGTAAAGCATTGGAAATAAAACATACAGTACAACCTTGAGATAGGGAAGTCCTGTCCAGGAGAATAAACATAACTATGTGCTAAAACAACATTTTTCGCATAATTCCAAGTTTTTTGATGACGATTTTACTATATTAATGATATGCTCGTGCCATTTACCGTTTGAGCTGAGTGTAAGACCGAGGTGTTTGTGGTTTTCTACCAAATTGACCGGTACATTATTAAATAAAAACATGTGGTTGGGGAACAGCATGGTGTGATGAAAACAACATAGCCACGGTTTTATGTGATTAAAATCTACAAGCCATTGTTTTGCCCAGTTACTTATAACTTGTAGGTCATGTTTCAGAACAATTTCGATGTTATATATATTTGAGGTAGTACATGAGAGGGAAGTGTCATCGGCAAAAAAGGCGGGAAGTACATTGAAGGTGCTTGACCATGTCGTTTACGTAAACAAGAAAAAAAAATGGGCCTAGAACAGATCCCTGTGGAACACCGGCATTAAGCTCTAACGTTTGAGATATTGATGCACCAACCACGACTTTTTGAGTGCGACTCTCTAGATAACTTTTTATCTAATTAAGTAAAATACCATCAAATCCATTTTGTTTAAGTTTGAAGAGTAGTCCTGTGTGCCAGACGCGGTCGAACGCTTTAGAAATATCACAGAAAACCATGCATGTGAGTTTCTTTTCATCAATACCTTTCGTTATTCGATCAAAATGTCGATTAATTAAGCGACTGTGGAGTGACCTTTTAAGAAGCCCGACTGGTTGGAGTATATAAGTTTGTTAGCAAGAAGGTGGTTGTATAAATATTTATAAACTATCCTCTCCATAAGCTTGCCTACGCAACTTAACAATGAGATAGGACGGTAGTTGGAAGGATTATTCGGTTCCCCCTTTTTAAATAGAGGCATTACAATCTTTCCATTGGGCGGATATGTACTTTCGTTTAGTGATTTGTTAAAGAGGATACACAAAGGCTAAGCAATAGAATTACAAGTTTTCTTAATGACAATATGACTTATAAGGTCACCTCCGACGGCTTTATTGGTTATTAAGCATTTAATAACATCTATAATTTTTGATTCTGATATAAGCAGGTTATATAATTTTGCGTTAGATATTTCTGAGAATTGTGGAAGAACACCGGCTGAGTCATTGAACGACGCAATGAAGGCAAAGTATCTGTTTAAACAGTTTGACTTGTCAGTATCTGACAAATGTACAATAAGATTGCCGTCAGAGTCCGTTGACTGTAAAGGTGGTATCGAATTCGGGTGAGAATTTGTTTTTATTAGTTGCTTTAGTGTTTTCCAATATTGTTTTGGATTTGAAGTATTTAGTTCATCAAGAGATGTTTCTAGGTTAAAATAAAGCTGTTCTTTCGAATGTTTTATCATGTTATTAACCTTATTTCGAAGTTGTTTATATTTATTCCAGTTAGCAGAAGTAGGATTGTCTATGGATATGTGTTTTTGTCTCAATGTACTGACCTGTACACTTCATTACCGCGTAAATGATTCACTCCGCTTGAAATGTCTACTGAACAACCTACTCGGAGACATGATAAATGTTCACGTGGCATTCGGGGTACAGGACAGCATACTGTAGATGACGTTATCGTTTTCAACGTCACTTCCGGTAGCGGTAAACACGGTGTCGCTAGCGCTGAAGTCTTTTGCGACGAGGCTAAGTTTTGTAATAGGCGACCCTATGACGACAGGTAAAATCGTTTGAAGACAGCACTCAATAAAACAGTTTGAAGATTCTTAAAGCAACTCAATGGCATCGATATTTGTCAGGAAACAGTAAAACTGAACATTTACCATGCTCTAAAATTTCTATAATACGCATCTTTTGACGATTTAAATACCTGAAAATTATAAAGCGTTCCAACGCAAAACGTTTGAATAATTTGGAGAGTTCTGTTGTTGTCGTTATATTCAGTGACACTACGAGGATTGGGTATATAAATAATAAAATCATGCATTAGCACGGATGGCCAAGTGGTCTACGCGTTTGACATTTACTCCAGAGGTAAGTGGTTCGAGCCCAGCTGAGGGTTCTATTTTCTTTAATTTAATTCTTGTTTTTACTGGAGCTTTTTAGATCCAATGTTTACATTTATCAATATAAAGCATTTTATGATACCCGTCAATATCTGCTAAGATTTGTGAAAAGGCCCCTGTAAGGAATGTGCGTGAAGTGTCGTCCCAGGGACGAGACCTTCTGCTTAAACTGTTTTTATGATAAGGAGAGGCTTCCTTTAAGCATAAATAAAAACATTCGAACGGAAAGAGTCGTTCCTGACTCGCCTGTGCGAACTTTACAGGCAAACCTGGGACGATACTTTACGCAAATGCATTCAGACCCGTTTTCTCAGAAAAAGGCTCAGTTGGTTTTAAACGAACGAAATCATTGATTTCGAGATGTCCCGATGTGTTCCGATTTGTCCCGATGTATTCCGATGTGTTCCGATGTCTTTGTGTGCCAGTTTTTTTTTACAGTTTTTTCAAGCAATACATGAGCCGCTTTCAGAGACAGCCACTTTAAAAAAAAATGTATAATACTTTATTATGCTCTTGTTATAAACAATGATAAACGTGTAAGAACTCAAAATAAAACCATATGTAACTAAAATATAAAAAAACGCATGTTTCATAAGTAAAACAAGGTTTGTAGTACCATCTTAGGAACTTAACGAGTTATTTCCGTTTGTGTAACCTTTTGTCTAAACTATGTTAAAACTGAAAGAATTAAAAATCAAACTTATGTGTCCATGAAATACCATCTAAGGTACTTGAGGTGTTTTTTTCAGTATGTGTGGACAGATTAGATTGTCACTCTTGGACAAAATTGTACACACAAGAATGATGACCCATTTTCCCAAATATAGAACAAACAAAATCCGGCGTAAACACTATAAAATGATTTATAATTATATCCGTTTTGTTTACATGTGCGTTAATGAAATTCATATGGCTATTCACATATGTTTAGTCGGTTTATTAGAACTGATTACTTTTTAACAGGCTGGTCTGGAGATACGCTGGCCCGTATGGCATAAGAACCATTTCCGCACGACGCGTATATACATATTTATACTTTTCTAGACTCACGTGACGCGGTATGACCTTGACCGAAGAGACCACGTACCTGCCGTCGATAGGGAGCAGCAAGGGGGAGCTGGACCCGGAAGTGCACCGGGACATCAACGACAACATCCTTCCTCTGGTAAGCAGATACGGGAACTTTCACGTAATAAAGGGAGAGAAGTGGTTAAGTGCATTAGGAGTAAACAGAGTCATCTTTCTTGAAAAGATGTAACGCTACTACACGGATACTTGTGCCATGAGGGTGATGGAATCGGATGTAATTAGAAATATATTTTAACGAGGTTTATTTGTTGCTTGCTTTCGATCGTGAAAGTAATTACATGTATAGTAACATTTAACTACAAACACGACATGTGATCAAGAAGTAACGTTCTAAAGGGGTATTTTAAGGTAAATGTATACATATTAAGTAGTGCTTGAGCAGTTTTGCAGTCTTATTATATACAATTTGTTGGTCTTTATTTAAGGCAAGTGACCTATTGCCAAAACAGTACAAAAGAGCACAATACAAAACAACATTAACACATATAAGAATAAAGCTGGGGTCACCGCCTTGGAACGGTCAATGCAAACCATTGGGGGTTAAAACCGGTTTTAGAGCGCTCAACCTCACACTTGACTTATCAATATTCATGATACATATGCATGTAAATAAAATTTATGAATGATTTCTTCCACATGGTTTTGTAAGAACTGTAACGTGGTCTTGGACGACTACATACTTAATATACAAGGGAAAGAATTAGGCATATAAATGGACCGTGCTGAGTGAAAATAGAGTTTAATGCATGTGCTTAAAGTGTCGATCCAGGTTAGCATAAGCAGTCCGCACAGGCCTATCAGGGCGACACTTTCCGCTTTTTTTCGTTAAAAAAGTCTCCTCTAAGCAAAAATCCAGTTAAGGCGGAAAGTGTTTCCCTGGTCAGCCTGTGCGGACTACACACACAGTCTAATCTGGGACGACACTTTACGCGCACGCATTAAACCGAATTATCACAGAGCGCGGCTCAAATTCGTGTTTACAGCAGGCGATGGGTACACTCATCTTTCGCCAAAAAGACCCACAAGAGAGCGAAAATATATCAGTATATAATTCAATTGCACTTCTATGCTACTAAATGTATTTTCTTGAACGGGGGCATGCTGGTACCTCTTCATTCCTCCCAAGATCCTCTCGTGCACAATACTTCCGTAATCATGTGTTAAAAAGAGAATATATTTAAAAATACACGTAACATGATTGGTATATGATGGCGACACACAAGCATTTATAATTTATTTTCACAGTCTCATGTGTAGTAAACATTCAAGATCTAAATCTAGATTTAAAGCGCTGCCAATCTCATGTTTAAAATTGCTACCCCTCTAGTCATCATGGACATGTTGTTTGTAATATTTAAATGTAAATATTTTTGGCAAACATTAAATGACAAACGAGTATTACAATCACTTAAATTGAACTCTCTGTATTTATATTTAACAATGCGCACTGTTACCCTGTTAAAGAAGAATTGAGTAATAGTATTGTCCCGCGGTTTGCATACATCAAGGAAATCGTATAGTCAGGTTGCAAATTCCATCTCCCAGTTCGACAAGCTGGAGGAGTTCCGGGAGTGGCCAGACGGGAGCTGCCGGCACGTGTACCACGAGGAATGCGAGGACGCGCGGCGTCACGTAAGCGGCTGGGCCATGCGCAATACGAACAACCACAACGCTATGATCCTCAAGAAGTCGTGCCTGGGGGTGCTCGTCTGCAGCCACGACTGCGCAGGCGCGGACGGGGAGAAGATCCATCTCCGGCCTGCCATCTGCGACAAAGCGCGCCGGAAGCAGATTGGTAAGCGAGTGACGTACTCGAGTGGTTCTGGGTGAAACGTTTACAATAAAAAGTGGAGAAATTAATTAATTGATGCCGCTTTTAAGAGTGGTTTGCAATAACATAAGGGTCTAATAATAAGAAAGCGATTTCAAAATAAATTGAGTCATCAGTTTTCATAAAACTTCTTCTTAAAATATAAATATCATTCGAAGAAATATTGTCATTTTATTCGTTACCTATTCGGAATATTCTGGATTCAATCGTTATCGATCACGTAGCCAAACGTAAAAGTAAAATCCGTTTAAAACGCCGTTTTTTGCACATTACAAGAGAAATTATTGAATGTATGAATTATAAATAATAATATTTATTGATTCCGGTGGTTTATAGAGGAATGTCACTGGATTGTAACTGATAATTGACTGTTTCAAACAGTGAAAACTAACAGTGAATATTATCGATAATGTTCAATGTTTTATTGTAACATTACGTTTGTATTTCATGAAGTCATTATTTTAGCATAATTATCCAGTTCAAATACAAAAATAATCATTTAAACGCATAAAATAAAAATAAAAATTGTTTGATTCGCTTGAATATCGATATTAATTAACTCATGATCATAGAAAACAGTTTTATTTTCTATAATCACTCGTGAATTAAAATCGATATTCCATCCAACCCAACAAATAGCCTCTATATGCATCATTTTATTATCTATTTCGCAGGCAAGATGTGCCCAAACGCGAACTGCTCCGGCGTCCTGGACCTTCTCCCGTGCCGGGGCCACAGCGGATATCCGGTGACCCACTTCTGGCGTCACCACCGCGGCGCTATCTACTTCCAGGCCAAAGGTATTCACGACCACCCCAAACCGGAACTAAAGGCCTCCGCAGAGGCGCGCCGTCACCAGCGGACGCTGAGGAGTCAAAAGATGGCGGAGGTACGGACTTCCGCTTGGAGTGCAATTATACTGGTTACAGCATACTTTCTGCTGTTAAATTTAAGTTTATATGTCAATAACCTTACAATATTATATTCATAACACAGAAGCTACTGGTACTTTGAAATTAAAGTTCTAATGCACTCGTATTACCCTCCATTTCGATGTCTGCCAAACACTTCGATAGACATTCCGCAAGGATCCCTTTTTGCGCATGCGCCTTATATGGAAATCATTGTATGGGGGGATGGGGGTGGGTAGGGGGAGGACTATTTTCTTTTCTTATTGTACATAATTATGTCCTCTTTCACCCGTGCAGTGACTTGACATACGATGATGAAATTGATACATCTTCATAAATAAGGTGATAATTTATGACAGTGCTGTAATTTTAGAATAGCGTGTCATAGATTGTATCGATATTCTAGAGTGTTGTCCCGAGAAGAAAAGATTGTTATATTCTGAATGTTAAATTAAATGACGAATTTATTAAAAAATATATTCCGACAAAAGCATAAAAACTATACTTGTGCTTAATTTGACCGAATTTCTTTATTATTTGCAGTTTTTATACAGTTAACATTTGATTATCATCGCTCAGGCATAATTACTAGTAATTCAATGTTTTATTCTGCTTTCGATCTGTTTAAATACAGTTAATAGACAAACCACTAAATTTATTCTACACATGCGTTAAAAGTATCCGTACTTCCGAAATATTAACAACTGTAATATAAATACCATATATGGACATCTTTAGTGGATCATGATACATTGATATATCTATAGCGGGCAACGGAACATGTATATGAGACGTGCACTGTGAAAAGGGGGTGAAAAGTGCGATAGCATGTGCGTACAGTGTCGTCCCAGAATAGCCTGTGCAGTCCGCACAGGCTAATATGGGACGACACTTTCCACTTTTATGATATTTTTCGTGAAAAGAAAGTCTCTTCTTAGCAAAAATCAAGTTTAGGCGGAGAGTGTCGTCTCTGATTAAGCAGTGCGGACTGCACAGGCTAATCTAAGACGTCACTTTACGCAGAATCATTAAACCCCGTATTCGCAGAGCGAGGCTCATGTGTATTCATCGTTATCACTGTTAGCGATGTTTGGTTTCAGCACTTCGGAGTCGGCAAGGCGTTCCGTCGTCATGACGATGATGCATCTTCTAAACGCCACCTTCTTACACCAGGTGGGTTATGGGGTCGAAGTTAGGAGCATTCAGTTATAGTGGTATCTTCTTTATACACTTTAAATCAGACCAACCGCGCTCAGAAAAAACGCACTTAATGCAAGTGCGGACAGTATCGTCCTTATATTTGCATGTGCAGTGTCCGCTTTTATAGGTTTTTTTAATCCATTCTAGGCGTATTGTATCATCCTTGATTATGATTCGCGTTTCCGAGAACGGGGATTGAACCCGAGTCGCCTAGGTTAGAATTGCATGCTAATTGAAGTGCCCGATACATTCCTCTGTAGTTTAAATCTATTTATTTTAGCTCGATTGCATCAAAAAGCATGGCGCTTACTTAAACGCTCTTGTGTTCGTTTCCCAATGTAAAACCGATACTTGCTGTCTATGGGCGAGATATAAAGACCGCTCTCACTGTGGAGATCAAACCCGTGACCTCGCGGTCGCTAGTCAGACATCATACCCACTACGCAACGGAGACCAGTGCAATTGGCTTCTTAACTATTTACATACCGTTTATTCACGGCAATCTTTGTGATGGGCTTCTTGTGTATGTACGTACCGAAACAAACTCATGCTGTAATGCAACTGTATGGCAATGACGATGAGTTTTTATATGCTTAAGTCAAATAAACTTATTTATTCTGTTCTGGTATTTCAGAACGCGACGACGTCTGTTCCTGTCCGCCCTTTGAGTGCACGTGCAGCAATTGGGTCACCCATAGCAGCCCCCGTACCGCCAACTCGCCGCCGTTCTCGCCTTCACGGCTCAGCCGCTATCCACAGGGCGTCTGTGATATTCCTCCGGTAGCGGGGATGCAGTCCCTCTCGATAGAAATAGGGCCGAATAAAAGGGCGTATCACCCGAATAATGCAACGCTGTTTCCAAGCGACACTTTTGCGCCGTCGCACTTTCCGAACACGAGCGCGCTTCACTACCGAAGTATGACCTCGCAGTCTGCCGTGTCGATGCAGGGAAGGGCCCCGGACCATGCGCAATTTCCGGTACCTTCAGATCGCAGTTACGGCAGACAAGACGCTTATAGCAGACGATATTGTGACCAGCTTGACACATTCGACTACCCACACCGAAAGACTTTAAAAAGAAACAGACAATTTTTCGACTCCGCGAACGCGTTTGATAAAATCTACAATGACTGCTATAACGTTGACGCGCTAACTAAGCGCATAAAATCCGAAATGCCTTCGAACCCACCTGACTGCTCCAGACTTCTGGTCGATACGCATGACTCATCGTCGTGTTACGAGAGTCAAACTTTACAGTTCCATGGGTCCGCCTCTGAAATGGACGACAGCCTCGACCTTTTATCCAGCCCATTCGACACCGATTTCTACACCTCTATGATTCAGCGCCTAGATTCGGCCGCCTCGGTCGGCGATATGAATAAGGGCTCCAGTGCAACATTCAGTCCTGATCAAAACTCGCAACTAGCTAATAATACTTCAGTGCAAACGTCTGCCGAACTGAAATCAAGCAACAGGTTCAGTGACAATGGTCGTCAAAAAGCTGGCATTGCGACGGACCGGAGTCAGTGCTCAGTACAGCAACAATCTTATCAGGACAGTGGCATTACTAGGGGAGACAACTCGGTCACCAATGACAACGCTTCGCATTACGCAAATCCTAATTGTTTCCCTTTGTACTCGCAGTGCATGATGGCCGACGTAACGAATCCAAGCTGCACTTACGACTTCGATCAACGATTTTCAGGCCAATCTCCGTTATCGTCAGCTTCAAATTTCTGTAACCATAGTATAAATATTACGCTGAGATATAAGTAATTATAGTATCGTGTATATGCGTCCAAATGGTTTAATTGCTAATAAAACATAATAATTAAATCGCTCTTGTTGATTGGTGAATTTTTGAAATCGTTCTTTTTCTGTTTATTTTTTTTTATTAATTTATTATACCTTTACACAGGTACTTGATTTTGGTTTGGTCCTTATGAATGTAATAAAACATAAAATAAAATATTATTTCATTACATTTATAAGGACCAATTTTTTTTAAAAGAACCTGTGATACCTTTAAATGGTCCTTTTCACAGATTTTGGCATGTATTGAAGTTTGTCATTAAATGCTTCAAATTGATAAATATCAACATCGGATCTAGAAAGATCTACTAAAAAACAAGAATAAAATGACAGAAAGAAAAAAATAACCCTGAACTGATCTCGAGCCACTGATCCCTGGAGTAAAAGCCTATCGCTTAGACCACTCGGCCATCCATGCTCATTCGAACCACTGATCCCTGGAGTAAAAGCCTATCGTTTAGACCACTCGGCCATCCATGCTCATTCGAACCACTGATCCCTGGTGTAAAAGCCTATCGCTTAGACCACTCGGCCATCCATGCTCATTCGAACCACTGATCCCTGGAGTAAAAGCCTATCGCTTAAACCACTCGGCCATCCATGCTCAGGCTGTATTTTATACGTTATATGCAATCGTAGTGTCACAGAATATAACGACAACAACATAACTCTCCAAATTATTCAATCGTTTCGCGTTGCAACGCTTGATATTTTTTAGGTTTTTAAATCGTCGAAAGATGCAAATAATGGATGTTTTAGAGCATGGTAAATGTTCAGTATTACTGTTTCCTCACAAATATCATAACTACAACGAAAGTCTGCGAATCTGAAACCATTTTTTTTTAATTTTGTCAATATACCAAAAACTTGAAAAGGTCCCTTTAATCTCCAAAACTGTGCCAGCGATTTTCACACATCAGCGCATTTCAGAAAACAGAATAAGATACAACATATACGAGTATATTTTTTAAATCTATATTTCTAATGTATTTGAGTCTATACGTTAGAAAAAGCATGGAAATAATAATGCAAGTAATGCATATATTGTTTGAGCAAGTAAAAAGAAGGTTAAAGTCTTATTATCAGTAATTATTACACAATAATACAGATGTTGGAGGAAGGTTAAAGTCTTATTATCAGTAATTATTACACAATAATACAGATGTTGGAGGAAGATTTAGAGTTGGAAGATTTGCAAAGTTCGAGTCATATAAACTTTTGAACGAGGATCTCCATCTCAAATTTATATTATTTTTTATGTTTAAATGCGTCAAACTTATATTAATTGTATTTTTGTAAGGACATATGTACGTATAGGTTTTGAACATACGCATTTTTGAGGATCAAATTTTTACCTGTAGTTTTAATGTACATGTATTTATAATCATTTTTACTCAAGTAAAGATGACAATGTAAATGGTAAATTTGTGTACGATTTAACTTTTCTAAATTTGGAATTATATATTTTATAAAAAAATATGTAAAAAAGCATATAAATAGTTCATGAAAATGTATCCGAAATACGCCAACCGCTTCCAAATGTAACATTAATTTGTCTACAATATCGTGGAAAAAATAAACTTATTCCATCAAATTAATATGTTTAATAGAGCAGATTTTGAAATGCTCATTGAAAAAAACATTCGCAGTAGCAATTGTCTAATATGTTTTCGTAATGAAATTGTTCATAATGAAATTCGTGGGTTTCGTTGACATCACTAGCCTTCCGAATATATGTTCCGCAGTTTATTGATGAACATATAAAGTATTCATCCCTATCGAGGTCAGCAAACGTCTGAGATTCCATTCTATACATAGATGGGGACGTCACTACGTTATTGTCACGTTATTATCTGAAAGATCGTTTGTTGACACATTGCCGAGATTCTTCTTAGTGTGGACATTCTTTGCTACTTAACTTCTGTTCCTTACGCTGCGCACTGGACACAGCTTCACTTTGTGCACTTTGTTTTTATAGTTACTGGGTCGACAACTCAACAACCAGACACTCGAACCTTCAACCACCTTCTCAATATCCGAACTCCCTAACCAATAGGCCATCGGTGCAGTTTATATTTCGTATGTCTTATAATCAAACAACTGGAAGGTGTTAACGTGCAGATGAGACTAGAAACAGTTCTTACAATACTTAAAATACCATTTAATCTCTGTCATATAAAACAACTGTACGTTTTGTTTATCAAATACATGTTTTCCCAAGTATATACGTAGTATGAGTAATGTTATACTACAAATAACCCAAATCCCTTTAAAGATACGTAACCGTTGTTTTTCTGACCCCCCCCCCCCCCACTAAAAACAACAACAAAAGCAAACAAAAAAGTCAACAACAACAAAAACAGAAACTAGTACGTTGTATCATTCACGAAATGAGTGACACGCCCCACATTTGTCCACGACAGCAGGTATGTGTACACCTGATGACAGCCACTTCTTCATGCCATCAGTGACGGTAACCAGGGGCGTATCTTGCATCAAATATGACGTTTAATCTACGGGAGTGTGCGGGGTGATCGTTGAGCGTAATAAATGTACGAAACTAAATGAATAAAAGATATCAGGAAATATGACTCTTTTGTATGTGTTAATTTCATGTGCACTTTCAAAAGTTCAAATTGCAGCCATTGCAAAGCATATCAAACTGTATTATTTCATGAAAAGATAACCTGAAATACAGTTTATCGTGCTCGTATAACAACAACAGCAGCAGTAGTAGTAGACGTTGTTGTTGTTGGTGGTGGTTAAATTGAAAATTGAAATAGTAAGTAACGCTTAGTTGTTGTTGTAATTGTTGATGATGACTATGTTGATGATGATTAGGATGATGATGATGATGATGATGATTATGATGATGATGATGATGATGATGATGATGATGATGATGATGATGATGATGATGATGATGATGATGATGGTGATGGTGATGGTGGTAGTCGGTAGTCATGATGATGATAATGGTGATAATGATGATGATGATAATGATGATGATGATGATGATGATGATGATGATGATGATGATGATGATGATGATGATGATGATGATGATGATGATGATGATGATGATGATGATGAAGGAGAAGAAGAAGAAGATGCTGATGATGATCTGGTTGTTGCTGTTTCTACTTTTGTTGTTGTTCGTGTCTGTTTTTTATTGTAGAAGTATTTATAGGAATTTTACTTGTATGAAACGTTTGGCTTTCGTGATATTCAACAATTGCGACGTTGTTCACATCAATACTATCGGGTTACTTATATAAAGCAGTAATAGTACACCAAACAAGTCGGTCGACTTGCCCAAAGTCAAGGATGACCCATTGACCAACTACGAAATTTATGACTCTCATTAATTCACATGACGGACAGATGGGATTTAGAGAGTTGGACAGTTTACTGTAATGTGTTTTATGTGTTATGCGCCGAAATGCATATCTTTAATTTGTAGACCAAACGCGTGCACTTTAAATTGTCAGGATTATAAATGACATATATATAGTTGACAAAAAAAACAACATACCAAAACAAAATAAAAATCTATCGTCATATAAATGTTCATATGTTCATAACTACATTATTTGTTTGTATGCCTGGCCCGATTTTCAAAAAATCCTAAGTCTGCTTTAAGAATGACCAAAGACCTAGATAACTATATATATAGGTCTTTGGAATGACTGACCAAAGTCGTGAAACAAAATAGCATTTATGTTCTTTATTTCACTAATAGTGGTCAAATAAAGCTGGTCACATTTCAACAACACAATCTTTTCGCATTTAATAGCAATATTAAATATGTTAGCGCAATTAATTTTTCTAAAAATAACGTCAAAACATTATTATTATTTAATAATACTAATACTATTAATAATAACAATAATAATAATGATAATAAAATGATAATAATAATAATAATAATATTATAATAATAATAATAATTATTATTATTTCTTTTAAATAAAATATTTGTTTAAATATTCTACAATCTCACCTAATTAACTCAGTTGACTTGCGTAAATTGGGGCGGCTTTGTATTAAAGCTGCGATTTCCTGCTATTTGTTTTCTACAGAAAGATATTTTAATTTTTGACGTCGTTTTGTGATGTTGGGAGAAATCCGCCTACGGGTTAGCACGTGACTGCGCTTTTTAACTGAAATCGAACGACCTCTCCTGTGCCGTGTGAACACGTTACCTAAGAAGTAACGTGTGCACACGGCATCTTCAGGACCGTGTGAACATTTTTGCGCACAATTCAAACATGGCTTTAGGATCGTGTGCAAATACTAGTAAACAATATAATACTGCCGTGTCTTTTCACAATTACAGAGCGACTTTGGATATCGGAGATATTGTATCGTATTCATTAGAGAACCAAGAATTCTTCTTTCATTATGAGTGATCCATGCAACTGCCTTACAAGTAAGTTTATGTTATTGCGTTATTTGTTTTTCTTGTTTACAGCAAGGGGCGTGTTAAGTGGTGATGCAATATTGCTTGGCGTAGAATTGTTTTTAAGTCACGTTTTCCGCGTTAACCACGTTTAAAAAGATTTAAATAGTTCTTTATATGAAATGCTTCAGTGTTTCTAAACGAAAATTGTTCACAGTTTTTACCGCAGGGAATAAAAAAGAAATGTATATAACATATATTAATAATATTTTTTTTAAATATATGGCAAGGATTCAACGGCAAAATTTTCTGAACAACAGCATGGTCATTAAACTAAACAGAAAAGTTACGTTTTAAAGTAATGAATTGTGTAACAGACAAAACATTTATCAAAAATCATACATATTATAGCAATAAACCAATATTATCCTTTCATGAAACTAAAACCATAAGTTCTATCAAAACGCTCTTGAAAATGATAACTTTAATGCTCTCAAAATGCCCAAGCATGCTTGGTCACGGGTGAAAAATGATGAGAACTGATAATACTAGTTATCATTTTCCACATTCCTATGTAATTAAGCTCTTTTGTTGGTATACATTCATTGGCTAGTGTCTTTCAAAGTGTTCTAGAACATTTTTTTTTATATTTTTTTATATTTTTTTTATTCAATATCATACATACAATGTAAACATGTATATGATCATACAACATAGTGATTGTACAAAGCAATAAAGTTCAGACATGTTATACAAGATATGCTAATATAATATATATTTTTTTATAGAGAAAAGAAAAGAACAACAGAGGAATAGTTATGAAAAATGATGAGTTGTGTAAAGGCGGAAGAAAGCATACTGGGCTTGTGTGTTTGGTTGTATATTCACAATGGTCTTGTCAGATTGAAAAAAAAAATAATAAAAAAAAATAAACAAAACTATTTTAGAGAGATAAACTAGCATTAGAGTGAAATGTATATAAGTGGACAAAACACTATGAGAATTTAATCCGATTCCATTTTTGTTCAAAGATTTGTAATGTGTCATTTCTGAGGGCTATTTCTCAATCTGGAGTTTTAGACTATGGACAAAACAATTAAAATTTGGTACTTGTTTTTTGTACTTCATGTTTAAGATAAAATATTTCATCAATATAACCATAAAATTCACAATATTATTACAGTCTATTGATTTCAATGAGTTAATTCCGAAACTAACATTTAAGAAAGATAGTTTAACGTTTAGTTGATGTTGTTCAAGAAAAGATATTAATTGATTCCAAATAGGCTGGATGTGTTTGCACTTCCAGAAAAGATGTTCTATAGTTTCAATGTTTTCACTGCAGAAGTCACACAGATTTGAGTTAGATAATTTGCATCTAAAGAGATATTTATTTGTAGCTATAATTCTATGGATGTATTTATATTGAAAATTTCTCAGTGTGCTTTCAATAGTTGCCTTATATGGCATGGTAAATATGTGTTTCCAATTAAGTTCATTTTCTCCAAAAAGGACTTGCCATTTATTTTGGATTTTGGAGTTTTCTGTAGGGTTTTTAATTTGTAGTGTGTAAAATATTTTATTTGTTTTGTTTTTTCTTCCAAGTATGTTTTTTGCAAATGTTGTTTGAGTACATGGTTGTATTGATTTCAGATTTAATATGTATGGGTATGCTTTTGATTAGTGTGTAGTATTTCAGAAAATTATTTGAAGGTATTCCGTATATGTAGCATATATTATCAAAAGAGTAGAAATCCTTAATTCTGTAGTCATATAATTGGTCGACATATTTTATGCTTCGTTCAAACCAATCTTTATAGAAAAACGTCTTATTGTTTGAAGTTATGTCTTTATTGTTCCATAAAATATGTTTACTGCTGTTTTGGGTTTCTAGATTATGAGTGACATCACTCCATGCTGATAGAACATCAGACAGAAATATGTTTTCGTTTGCAATTTCATGTAGGATAGTATTGTTGATGTTACATTCAAAGAGTAAAGAGTCACTATATTTTTTTTTGGATTTTCTGGTAGAATAGTTTCCATGTACTCGTATTGGTATTATCTAGGTATCTTTTAACCCAGCTGCATTTGATTGCATTCAAGAATGAGTCAATGTTCGTTAATTGGATACCTCCATTTTCTACAGATTGAATTAACTGAGTTCATTTTATTTTGTCAGGCTTACCGTCCCATATGAAATTAAATATTGCTGATTTTATATCGTTAATAACATCATTTGGTGGATTTGGGAGGACTGTTAATACATAAATTAGTTTAGGAAGTGCAAACGTTCTCAATACTGTGTTTTTCCGATTAGTGTAAGTTTACGGTGATGCCATGATTTTAAGCAGTTTTTAAAATTCTGTAATTTAGGTAGTATGTTTTTAAGAACTGTATCCTTTTCATTATTTGTGAAAGTAATTCCTAACGTTGTGGCTTCATCGGATGTCCAATGAAATTTCATTTCTTTTTTATATTGAACATTACTTTGTTTTAATTTACCTACTCGTAGCACAGTACATTTACTTTTGTTTAGTTTAAGACCCGATGTCATTCCGTAAAGGGTTAGCGATTCTATTAGGTTATGGAAAGAATCGTAATTGTCGTTTAAAAAATAAGTTGCATCGTCAGCAAATAGGGACTGTTTGATTTATTCGTCAGGTTCTAGTGATATGCCTTTTATGTGTTTATTTGATTGGATGTGATGTGATAGATACTCGATGCAAATAATAAATAGCGATGATGAGAGTGGACATCCTTGTCGAACCCCTCGTTCGATGTTGAAACTGTTTGAAAAGAAGCCATTGTTTATGATTAAACTGTTAATATCAGTATAGAATAGTTTGACCCATTGAATGAGACTTTCACCAAAGTTCATATTTTCTAAGCAAGAGAACATAAATGAATGATCAAGCGAATCGAATGCCTTTTCGAAGTCTGCAAAGAATATTAGACCAGGATCATTTGAATTGTTATAATAGTTGATGCATTCTTGGATAAGACGAACGTTTTCACCAATGTAACGTCCTTTTATGAAACCAGTTTGAGATTTTGAAATGATTGATGGTAATATTTTTTTTATTCTGTTTGCTATACTTTTAGTTGCAATTTTATAATCATTGTTTAGTAAACTAATTGGGCGCTAGTTCGATAAGGATTCTAAGTTTTTTTCCAGGTTTTGGAATGAGTGATATTATACCTTGTTTTTGAAGCGTAGTTAGGTTTTCATTTTTATATGAATAGTTTAGTGATTTAATTTAATGTGTTTTGATATCATTCCAAAATATTTTATAAAACTCAATGGTGATGCCATCAGATCCTGGACTTTTGTTATTTTGCATTTCTTTTAGTGCTAATCCACATTCATATTCATTTAGTAATCCGTCACACAATAGTTTTTCTTCTTGATTTAAAGCGTGATGTGTATTTTTAAAAAGGGTGTTATTTTCAACATTTTTTCGTTTATAGAGGGTTTCGAAAAATAAACGTTGTTCTTCTAGTATTTGAATTATGTTTGTTATATCTTTGCCATTGACTACTAATTTGTGTACAGTTTTTTGTTCACTTCTACGTTTTTCAATGTTTGCGAAGTATTTTGTATTTTTTTCATTGTGTTCAACATGCTGTGCACGCGCTCTTAGTATTATTCCATTGAGATGTGTATGATAAATTTCATCTAATATTTGTTTTTTTAACGTTATTTCATTTTCAATGTCGGTGGTATCATTTGTGTTCGTTTGATGCAATTGTTTTTCAAGGGTTTCAATGGTTTTGATGGTTTCAGTTTCAAGTTTGTGTGTTTCTTTTTGTTTAAATGATGTGTATCTAATTGTTGTGTTGCGTATATTTCCTTTAATTACTTCCCATAAGGTATTTTGGTTTGCATCTTTATTATTTTGAACTGTATTTAATATTTCCTGTTTTATTTGTGTTTGATATTGTGTATCTAATAAGATGCTGTTGTTAATTTTAAAGTATCCTGGGCCTCTTTCAGGTTGTATATTGTGCAGTTTAAGTTCAACGAGAGAGTGGTCAGTCAGTTCTAGAACATATCCACAACGGAGAGTGCTTATGCAAGAATTCGTAGAATTAACGGTGTTTTTACACAAACAGTTGCATGCCAATTATTGTTTGCTGTAATTTATAACTTGTCAATGAACTAGTCATCGAGGTGAAATTTGCTTAGCTTCTTTGTAATGTTTCATGATTAAATGCGTCAAAGTGGATTTGCACGTGTCATAATATTTTCCTGCTTTCCATGAATTTACCTCGGATAGTTTCTTTAAAATAATTTGTTTTATTTGTTTTCCCTGTTTATACATGTATTTATAGTATTTGGGGGAATTTATCATTATGGCTCCCGTGTCTTAACCAAAGATCTTAAAGTTTTTAATCATTAGATTGATCCTGATTTCAATATCATATTCACAATTACGTAACGACTTCACTTTAAATTCTCCAAATTGCCGATGTGGTCTCATGACAATTATACCAATTTGCGGAACTTACAGCAAATGTTCAACAAAATAGATAGAACGACAAAGAGAGGAATAATAATGGTGACATGAATGATTTTAATAAATAATGTTAACCATGCGTGTTTCAGCCGGCGCCTGTGTGTGCGATGTCGACTGCGACTGTTCCGAGTGCAGGTGCGGCGACAGCTGTAAATGCAATCCGTCCGAGTGTGGATGCAAATCCGCCTGCAAGTGTAGAGGTACGGGGACATTGTTTACACAATATGTTAATATTAAAGTGTTTTTAGCTCACCTGAGCACAACGTGCTCATGGTGAGCTTTTGTGATCGCCTTTTGTCCGTCGTCCGTCGTTTGTCGTCAACCTTTTGCCTTGTGAACACTCTAGAGGCCACATTTATTGTTCGATCTTCATGAAACTTGGTCAGAACATTTGTCCCAATGATATTTCGTCTGAGTTTGAAACTGGGTCATGCTGGGTCAAAAACTAGGTCACAAGGTCAAAAAAAGAAAAACCTTGTGAACACTGTAGAATGCCCAATCTGCATGTAACTTTGTCAAAATGTTTGTCTTAGTGATATGTTGGTTGAGTTCAAGAATAGTCTGGTCCGTTGAAAAACATGGCCGCCATGGGGCGGGGCAGTATTCCTTATATGGCTATAGAGAAACCTTGTGAACACTCTAGAAGTCACAATTTTTACCCAATCATCATGACACTTGGTCAAAACATTGGTTTCATTGATATCTCGGACGAGTTCAAGAATGGTTCAGATCGGTGAAAAAACATGGCCACCAGGCGGCAGTGCAGTTTTCTCTATATGTATATAGTGAAAACATGTGAACACTCTAGAAGTCACATTTTTCGTCCAATCTTCATGAAATTTGGTCAGAACATTTGTTTTCTGGATATGACGGTTGAGTTTGAAAATGGTTCAGATCGTTAAAAAACAAGGCCGCCAGGGGGGGGGGCATTTTCCGTATATTTATATAGTAAAAGAAGCTTGTGAACACACATTTTTTGCCTACTCATCATGAAATTTTATCAAAACATCGATTTTAAAGATACTTTGGACGAGTTCGAAAATGGTCATGATGGGTGGAAAAACATGGCCGCCAGGGGGGGGGGGGCAGTATTATGTGAAAGTCAGAAATACCATTATTCTAATTAATTTTATATACAGACGTACGTCATGTATGATATGTGAAATGCAGTATTACTTGAAAATCAGAGTATCATTGTTCTAAATAACTTTGAATGGAAAAACAGTGAAAACGTATTTTAATAATAGAGCACACTAAGTCTGTACTACCGCCTGTCTGCTCAGCACTCGTCCTCTTTTGAAGATTTTACACTAAAAAAATCGAACTATAAAGCGCAAGTTAAGTATGTTCGCCCGTCTGTATGAAGTACTTTTATTATTTTGAACTCCACCTTCGCAGAATAGTTTAGTTCCTTTCTGTCTCAGGTGAGCGCCTTAGTGCCCATGGCCCTCTTGTTTATAAACGTTTTTTTTTTGCATTTTAAGCATGGTGCTGACACCATAAAGTGAGTTCTGCAACCGTTTTTTTTTACCAGAGCTTAATATTTTGAAAAAAAAGACTAACAAAAAAATATTCTAACACAATTAAAACTAGGAAGGTTGCAACCAAATATTTGTATACAAGTTTATTCTGCTTGTAACTGACCAAGCGAAAAACTGATGCCTTCACATATAAGAGATAAGCTTTCGCGTTACTATGCAGCCATAAGGCTAATTAATGATCTAACTATTATGTTACGAACAATGTATTTGAGACTTAATCTGTGCTAGGAATAGATTGTTCTTAACTGGTTAAAGATAGTGCTAAATATGTCATCTTGAAGAGATACTTGCAAGAAGAACTTCGTTTTGTGAAAAATTCGCAAATTACGAAAAATGGTTGCTGTATTTGCGACTAAGTCATTTGGCCCAGAGGGAAACCTCCCTGTAAATAATATCTTATATATTGTAAGATTCTCAAAACAACAAATCGATATATTCATTCGTTACAGACAAATGCGAATGCGGAGCCGGATGCACAGGGCCCGTATGCAAGTGCGACAGCAGCTGCTCGTGCAAGTGAATGGATGACGTCACCCAGTTACAGCGGCGAACGACAAAACTGATGATGACGGCATTTGTTGATATTCCCCGTTACACACTCCGCCGCTACACATCTTCAGATTTTCGTTGGTGGTTCGGGAATCTTCATCAAAACAACTGATTTCATTGCAGACACTGTTTTGAATTTTTATTGTTCTAGCTTTTAGCAGTATTAGTTTGAATAACAAATTAATGTAAATGAACGCTTAAACATCATATTTTAACAGTAACGAGGAGCAAGCAATTACATGTACATTTTATTTAGATACTTAGAGACATTTTTTGTATAAAATCAATAACAACCAAATCTCTCTTCATCAGCTATGCTATATGAACCATTATCAGCATTATGTTAAATGTAGATTTCAATCTGTTTTAGAAATTCTTTATTCTCTCTTCATCAGCTATGCTATATGAACCATTATCAGCATTATGTTAAATGTAGATTTCAATCTGTTTTAGAAATTCTTTATCAGACTGTCAATCTCTTGTCGTTTCTCATCTTGACGACAGACGTTAATTGTCAGACTCACCCTGTAACTGTGTGACTCGCATGTTCATAATTTGCACTTGATGCTGTATTTTTACTACCTTTATTGTTTCATTTTTATAATTTCTATGTTGCTATATCTGTATGTTGTCATGTACTTAACAAAATAAACGTAAAAACAAATGTAATTGTTGTTGGGTGTGTATAGATAATCTATTAATGGCGCACACAAGTTGTCGCATGGAAAATGAAAAAGTAATATTTTAACCAAAAATTAACAAACACGAAAAATAAAGCACAATGACAAAATGAATGTTTGCATTTTCATTCAGTTAATACATAAAATAATAGTTTGTTTACTGTTAAATTTGTATGGCCAAGTTTTCTGCGCAAGAGCATGTAAATGACCGGCATGCTATATGACCGCCGTCGAGAAATACCGTTGTGGTGAATATTTATTTGGTCGTCCATCACATATATATTTTATAAAAAATGATTAAGAACTTAAGACGAACGCAAAGAGAAAACGCTGATATGTTA
>NC_068360.1:54606971-54611971 GCF_020536995.1 Dreissena polymorpha | reverse complement strand
TGCTGGCTCGATTTGTCATTGTCGGCTCGGTTACTACTTAAATGTACCCCGGGTACTCTTAAGCAAAAACTTAACTGTGCCCCTGCTACTCTTAAGTATACTTAAATGTGCCCTGGTTACTCTTAAGTATACTTAAATTAATGTGCCCCGGGTCATCGTCAGAGAACATAAAACAAAACAAGATGTTAATCATGATGTGCTTTATTTCCCTAAAAACGATCGATACGAAACTTGTTGATAACAAGATAACTGATAAAAAAAGTTCAAGAAAATAGCCCGAACTGTTATCTGATGATATACAATTTATTTCGTGCAATTTATATTTATTGTTTAACGTCATTTAATATTCTCATTCAACGATTTTTCAGAAGATAAATTGATGATTTTGACCGACATTATTAATGAACCACTGACTTAATAACCTCTCAATAACACCAATCGCTTTTGATTGATTGGTCGTAATTTTTTAAACAATACATTATAACTTCTGGAAAATGGAAGGTCATTTTGATTCTTGAAAAATTGAGACATATTAATTCAAATTTAAATAACGCATTGACTATCAAGACAACGTCAATTTTAAACGAAGTAAAGGAGGTTTTTGTGTGACGTCAATAGGGGTTTTCCGTTACTAAAAATAGATTGGCCGTCAACTTCTCGATCGCGGCCTATTATATTGTATCAGAGTAAAGGTCGTCGGAAGACTTAATTCTTACAATTTCACAAAACAAAACTATAAATACCCGTATTCTTTTTTAAGTAAGACTTTAATAAATGATATTTCAAAATTATAAAACATAAAATAATTTGAATATTATTATAAGTGGTGTGGGTGCGATAGTGTTATTTTTCATTAGAGATTTAAATTTAGTGTAAGGGGTGTATTGAATCAGTCATAAAACAAAGCTCTTAAATAGCTCATTACATTTCAATCTTGAAATGTAGTTTTAATTTTCTTTTACATTGAATGAATTTTCGTGTCGTTTACATTGAATGAAAATATTAATAATTTAAGCATTCCAATTAAAAAAACACCTGCATATTTTGCAAATTGAACTGTCTTTGCATGTACATGTATATTGAAAACTCTTCTCTATTGATAATGAGCGATACAAATCTAGCATTATATGATACCATAAATCTACACATTTAATTTTTATTACGCAAGTATTTTATATCCGTATATAATCACCAAACGCGATTGCTTGTTTTCATGATGATGTTTCGAACACTGCTGCAGTAACGCACGATCTTTACACATTATAGCAGAGTTTACATTTGCAGGTACCCGTTAAATACGTTAATTGTGTAGCAGTAAATTTGTAAAATATTTTAAATGTATAGTTATTTAACACTTTATTGTTATGTTTAAACTGGCTAATATATATACTTAATAGTTCCTAGCTGTTAATCCATTTCGGACAAATGTCTATTTTTTAAATATGTTCAAATATTTTATTAAAGCAACTGTTAAGTTTTTGACTTAATATGCTAAGAGATGACATGGAGGTATCATAAATTGTGTTTAATGACCAGACACATGTGGTTTATGCAGAGACCCCATACAGAGTCATACAAGTATAGCTCCCTGGGTTTATTACACACTGTTTTCTTAGTAATTGTCAGGACAGTATCCGATCATATCGAGATAATCGGTTTGTGATAAACAAAGGGGCAATTAAACACTATGTTAAAAATGCTGAAACAAAGAGTGTCAAAACTGGTGTGAACAATTAAATAAAAGCATTTACATTTATCAAGAGGATTTAGTTAATCTGTAACAAGGTAAGTTTTTACAGACAAATAGGTACAAATCAGTTTCTTATGTTGATTACATAAATTCAATTTGTTGTTTGTTTTCGTTCTTATTTGTGTTCGTTCATTGGATTCAATTTAATCTGTAAGAATTTCAAGTTCTGAGTATTTTTGTTCTTCAAAAGGGTCGCGAATATGATTGTAACCTTATCACGATGTGGTTCATCACATGCAAACAATAGCAGAATGGCCGCAGTTTTGACGGCCAAAATTTGAGCATGAGCAAATGTCATTATCGGAATCCCCAAAACCTCCTAAAAGAAGTGTAATTTCTTTATTTTTCACGCAAGAGCATATGCAACCTTGTCCCCGTTCATACAAATGTCCTTGTGTACACGGATCCACGGCAAGTACCGACAGCATCTCATTTATAATCTAGCAACAAGCTGTTGTGGTAATAAAACTAAAGAACACTTCACATGTTTTACTAGTGGTGCCGAAAAAAAACACGCCAGTTTAATGAAAAGTTATGCACCAGACTGGATTTTCGTTTAGAAGAGACGTCATTCGAACAAAAAAATCATTAGTATATGCGGACTGCACATTCTAAAGTGGGGGCCACACTTTACGCACATGTTCTTCATCTAACTAAGTTAGACCCTTCTGACTTTATTGCAATTAAGCTTTTTTTCCGAGAAAAGGTTTAGGCAGTGGTCATACGTGATTTATTTTAAAAAGACATAACTCTTTAATACCGACGTGTGGCAAAACTATACTTATAAAACCGACAAAAAATGTTTACAATTTATTTATTTCACTAGAAACCACATTTATATCATAATTTGCACACTCATTTATCGTGCTCATTTCTCAGGTGCAATGTTCCATCATAATCATCCATCATATTAGCATTAGCGCTGTACACAGATGGACGGTGTCACAAAAATTATATTTATTTAAAATGTGCGAAAGTGTTCAAAGATTTATACTTAGTAAGTTCAAGAACATGTTTTTAACATTGCTTTTCATACGGATTGTGTAACATACAAGGCAACTTTATCAAATGTTTCTTTATATTTATATTCACACTACACACCAATGTGTGAATTGATGTGCATTAATCTGTTTGAAGAAATATTGTATACAATTATGAATGTATTGTATGAAAGTTACATCATGTGAGTTCTCCCTGGACAATTTATTTGTTTACAGCCTTCAGAAGAATGCCCGTTAGCTTTCGGGTGGCAAATTAGTTGTCAGGTGTCATTTTCGTCTGCTCAAGGAATGAAGGCGAAGTCTCGATAACAACACACGGCCTTGCTATTGCCGTGCACACGGCGTCTTCAGTGCCGTGTGAAACTTTGGCGCTCAATCCAACATGGCAGTACGTCCGTGTGCAAAACAAAGCTATATAATACTGCTGCTTGCACTTTTCAAAATTACAGAGTGACTATCGAAGATATTATTTCATTTTACGTTCAGAGAAGAAGATACTGCACTTTCATCATGAGTGACCCATGCAACTGCTTATAAGTAAGTTCATGTTCTTTCTCTATTTTTGTTTTGTTAAAAAAAGAGGGCCGGGCAAGTAAAGATGCAATGGTGTTGGTGTACCAGAACATTGCTTTTTAACAGGCACGTTGGTCGCAAAAAATGTGTGACAAAAGAATTAGATTAACTATATGGTGTTTATAAACTAAAATTTGCACAGTTTTGGCATAACTCTCGGCCATGGCATAACGTACGGAATAGCATATACGGTTATGTGCTATTTATACGCAAATAATGTGGACTTTTTTAACAGCAATTAAAATAAAACGATAGACCAAAAACAGGGAATATATATTTTTTCAAATCATGAAACAAATCCTGTCAGTGAGGAATATTGTAAAAACATATACCGGCGACTTTCAGCCGCCCGGCGACTGCATTTGCGATGCAAAAAATTGCCTATTAGGTCTTGTGCTAATTGTACACATATATTGAACAGGAGATTATGTATGATTGTTTAATTTTAAACAAACATCATGCAAGCGAGTGAATAACTAAGAATTATTATAACCCTTCGTATTTCAGCCGGAGAATGCGTTTGCGATGCCGACTGCGACTGTTCCAATGCAAGTGCGGTGACAGCTGTAAATGCAATCCGTCCAAGTGTGGATGCAAGGCAGGTCTGCAAGTGTGGAGGTACGGGGACATTGTTTATTGTTTTAGAGCTTTTGTATTAAGAAGATGGTTTCTGCATAATGGTGAATCATATTGCTTTTTGCTCAAAAGTAACGCCAACGTTCGACAGTTTTCCGATGGCAAAAAGTAACTGCCCTAAAAATCATACAAAATTACATCCACATTGGCCAAACCTTTCAAATAAACTCTTTTAGATCTAAAAGGTTATGCTGAGATAATTCTGTTAATTTTTTACGACGTTTAACTGACTGATAAAAAACAGGCAATGCAGTTATCTCCCGTTCTGAGTTTTCACATGGGCTGTAACTGTGGTCAAATATCAAATTAAGACTTGTCGATTGTTGTATACCAATCGGAACAAGTGTTACATATCGCCAGTTTTTGTTTGGAGATACGTTAAAAGAAACTGAAAGTAGACAACATGATATTAACATGTGAAATTGCAGTGTGTTTTTTTTTGTTTTACCGTGCCCAATTATGGAAGCATTTGTGATTCGGTATGTAATTTGGTGAGTTTTTCGATTCACTTCTAATGCAAATCTGCATATATAAGGTTTCCAACATACATTTGGCCACCGTTATTTCATTAACTTTAAGCAGGTTGAGAGGGAGACAAACATCAGGGAATACAAAATGCATTCCATAACATACAATATCTTTCCTTCATTTTATAAATGTGTGGCACATATGATGTTTAATTAAAGAAAAAATAAATGGATCTAATACATAATATGGAACAGATATATTTACATTGTGTATTACTATCTATTGTTCTTATTTTGTATCACACTATATCGTTCATGTTTCTCAAGGTTTACGGCGCATTTTTGCAAATCAACCGGCACAGGCTGTAAAATATCGAGCAACAAAAATCTCTGCATGCTGAAGGTATTTCTGTTATAATGCACATCGTTGACATACCTACACTAATCAGTTACTAGTAGTGGTCGTGTGCATAATAGGGAGCGAATATGTGACCGTACCAACACCTTGGTAAATTAGTCAAATTGTCCTTTACTTTTCCTGTCTTTAATTGTCCTTTATTTTTTGTATATTGA
>NC_068360.1:54431671-54606871 GCF_020536995.1 Dreissena polymorpha | reverse complement strand
CATTACTGATGCATATTCACGGATTTTTTCACCATATGTATTATAATTTATAAGTATTAATACTAAAAATACTGTGCAGTCCGCACGGCAATATCAGGGAGACACTTTCCGCTGTTATGGAATTTTTAATTATTTTTTGTTTACGGAGGTCTTTCCTTGACGAACCTGGTTAAGGCTGAAAGTTTCGTCTCTGATTAGTTTCTGTACACTTAACGCACATGCATTAAGTCTGGTTTTCCCAGTCCGAGACTCATGTGTGAATGCAAGTTCAAACTTGTGTTTCTAAAAATAGTCAAATAATATCACAGCGGGGAATACCCGCTTAGTTTTGAAATCAGCATTGATTTGGCTTAGTTTTGGCAATCAGTCTTGATTTGGCTTTACTCATACATACTATTATTTCGTCTATAAGTAGTACCTCTATTTTTGTACCTTGGACTATTTGTTCGTATATAAGAAGAACCACTGTTGTTGTTTTTACCAACAGGTTCATTGATACTACATGTACCATATCTATACTGTCTTGACTCTAAACCCGTGTGGTGAAATATCGTTCCTTTTCTGTGAACCTTGGGAATATGAAACTCTAACGCGTTAAAATATATATTCAGATACCGTAGGTACATTACGTACATAAGACTGCTTCATGATATGGTATGCAACATCATAATTTGTAGATTGATTCGAACATTTTGGTTGAGTTGTTTGCGTGGTCATCCGATTGTAAACACCGATTAAACATTTAATTTCAATCAAAACAAAATATTAACGTGTATTTTGACTTTCATTGAACATATGGAATACCATATTCTCCAATCAAAATTCCGATTTACTTTCAGGAAATGGCGGAAGGAGGTATCGGGTGTACAGAGTTAGAATCTGAAAGCAATCTCAGACAGACACAATCATCAGTCTCAGGCAAGTCTGCACATAATGTTTGCATTAAAAACAGCCGCAGGGACTATTTGCGACATAATTTGACACTGCAAAATTGCCGCCATTTGTAATAAGTTCGTTTTAGTGGCCGTGTGAAATGAACACATTTTAACACTTATCATACACTTCATTATCTTTCAAATACCGGTAATTGGATATTAATAAATATGTGGACTACCACATTGTTTTTATATACGAACGTGAAAGAGACTCAAATTGCACATGCAGCAAACACTAAAATCACACGCAACATCCGAAAATATATTTGAGAAACTGGATAAATTCGCACATTTGAAAATGTTTGGGAATGCATGTACATGTTTTTTTCACTATAAAAAATCAATGATAACATTTAAGAAGAGTTATTTTTGGTTAATAAGCAATTAATAAATTAAAACTTTTCGGTACTTGTGCGAGGACTTAACAGGAAGATATTTCCATGTGTAGAATTACCGAAGTTAAAAATCAGTTGACTTTTAATAAACCACCCGACATAAAAGCTTCGTACACGTTTAAAATGTTTCACTCGTAAGAACATCTTATGTTTGTTTATACTTAACTTATATCTCATACACACATGTAAATGTCGTAACAGCCTGATATGGTACATGCAAGCGCGTTTGAATTTCCACAGGTATAATTATTGAAATCCCTATTATATTTCGATAATTTCGGTTCCATGAACAGCATGACATAACTGTTAGCACGTTAATATCTGCTGATAGCCTCTTTTTATTGCAAATGTTTATGGTATATATGCGCCTTTAAGTGTGTTAGAGGCATAATTTCCATTTGTTGATATATTTAAATTTTCTCATGATATTTATTTTATGTCAGATTTTGTGAATTACATACATTTCTATCAAAAAAAGTACTTCCATATAATAATTAAGACAATTACACTTTAATTACAAAATATAAATAACTGTTAAAGTAGAAACATGCAATTATATTTATTAATAGTGAACATATTACAAATGCATTTCTGTTAATGTATAAATGCCATATATGTATTAGACGTATCCATACTACACCTATATTACTGCTAACGGATAAAATGTAATAATATGTATATTTATTATTCTTACTTCAAAATACGTTACTGTTAACCTATTAAAATGCCGATATATCTATAATGAGTATCAATACTACAAATATATTACTTTTTAAGTATACAAATATTATTTTATGAATGTTGATTATTTGTTCCATGCTTCAATTGTGCGTCTATGTGTCTATCAATACTACTTATGAAAAAGCCACACAACTTATTTGGCATAGTAAATTTAAGTACACAACAGGAACATATTTTATATATGCCAATTAGAATATATATGGTGGTAACAAGATAGAACTCCGTCTTTTTTGCGCTTTAAAACTTAAAAATCATTGCGTTTGTCGAAATGGACGTATACGTCTAGAAATCCTACTTTCGGTTTTAAAAGCGGTACCGTTTGAAAAATAATAAATTACTTGCTAACTAGCCTATAGATTTAATTTTATCTATGCCATTTAGAATATATCTGGTGGTTACAAGTAGAAAGCCGTCTTTTATGCTCTTTAAACTTAAAAATATCGCGTTTGTCGAAATGGACGTATACGTATAGAAATCCTACTTTCGGTTTTAAAAGCGTATTACTAACCGTTTGAAAAATAAAATAAATTACTTGCTAACTAGGCTATAAATTTAATGACAATTTTGCACACTTTCAAATTAAATCTATAAGTATTGATTTATATGTATTTCATTTCAAGGTGTGTGGCATTTCAAGGTGTGTGGCTTTAATGTTAATTATATTGTTATTAAATACAACGCATGACTTACAAATAAGTAAAAATACTGTTTTCATTGATTTGTATTTGCATTATTTTTTCTTTATTTAATACCTACACGTTCAGTAACATCGTATATCAGAATGCATTTCACTGTACTTATAAATAAACAAAACTGAAAATTTATCTGAAACAATATTTCAATCAACTTCCGGAGAGAGTATTTTGATGTGTGTATCGTAACAAATAAAATAGTATTGTGCGTCATAAACTGACTCTATGAGTGAACTGTTTTGTTTTTAGAATTACTTCGAAAGTGTGTCAGTGGAGATCTCCAGTATAATGACTCGGCTGGGATACGGCGAGCAGATAAGACGGTGGCGGGTTGAGAAGTACAAAGAGCAGGATAGCTTGGTGAATGCACTATCAAGTGATGTAACTGTGATCACAGCTGGCAGCAAGGAGAGGGTCTAACCTGCTGTAATGAAAGCGACCTTGACTCCTTATTCGTTTTGGAAGGTATCCTCTGTGTTGAAGCTGGTATAAGTCTTCATACCATACCTGACGGCATAGAAGTGTACAGGATGGATACATGTGCATATTCGGGACACTGTAGACTGTTGTTAGAGAGACAAGGGCGTAAACGGTACGAAATAATCCGCAATGCTTTGTGTGATAATGGACACGGAGACATTCTTTTAAGTAGTAGTTTGGTTCTTGATGAAATGTCGGCAATCAAATTGCCTACAGGTTTATCAGTGGTGAGCCATGAACGAGCGGGGCCGTCGCTACCGACGTCAATAGGACGTGAGCTTCACACTGACCATGTATTCGCACTACGCTGTCAATGCCCCAGCATCTTACAGAGATGGGCTTCCAGACCCCGTCATTGGCCCTCACCGGTCTTAGTTCAGAAAGTCGTATCGTTTGGAGCTAATGTAACAGCGGTGGGTTTTAAGGAAAGTGAATACAAGCACATGGAATGGCGGATTGGCTTTAACACCGGAGAGGCAGAACTAGTGAACAACCTTAATGACACACAAGCGAAAGTGTACGTTATGCTCAAAATGATCGTCAAAGATGTGTTAAGGCCTTCTAAGAAAGAAATAACATCATACGCGATGAAAAATATAGTATTATGGCAAGCTGAGCGTAACCCACAAAATAAGTTCTATGCTCAGAGTTTTCTTCACTGGCTGCATGACGGACTGAGAGCACTTAGGACTGCTATTGTCACACAACAACTGTCATATTACATGATTCCAGAACGGAATTTAATGGCAGCCAGTGGTTTGACGTACAGGCAGCAAAGTCATTGGGTAGAAGTTATCACGGACATGATGGCAGAAGGTCCGAGGGTAATTCTCGGATTGCCAAAGATACGGAGGGCTATTGTCGCGTCCCCAGAGCCGATTTTGTGGTACAGCATGAAAAGGATGGAGCTGGAGATGCTAGAGCTGGAGTATATGAACAGATTTGTGACTTGCCTTGAGAACGGAGTTGTGGGAATGACTGATGCTATCCTACAGGAGATACGGAGACGTAGGGGCGAGTTAGTGATGGAGATTGCACTACGGATGATCGAAGAAGGCTGTGCTGTAAATGATCTGACGAATATTCACCATAAAATGTTAAAGTAATAATGAATTGAAGTGCTTTAAAAGGATGGAGCTGAGATGGTAAGCTACGTGCAAAGTATGAATGAAAAGATAGTGGTGTTTTGTCTCGGATATCATCCTGCAGGAGATACAAGGACAAATGAGTGGAATAGTGAGATGGATCTTCCGCCGAGTTTTTATGAAAGGCAGCGTTGTTAATAATATGTATCCGCCTTGAACTTAAGAAGTGATGGCGCTTTTTCGCTTGTGCTTGAAAATAAAAAAGTAGCGTGTAGTAAGGAACTGGTTCGTCTTGTCTTAATAATGCAGTAGTTAATGTAAACGATCAGCCGTAGCAAGTAATTAATACAAAATATGCACAATCAGTCTTCCTTAAAGAGAGTATATAATATCTCTTTTTAAACATAAAACGTTGTTGGACCCTAATCAACCATCGCGATTTTTGGGAAGTCAGCACATAACGGTAGATGTCTGACGCCTCCCAATTACCAGTTTCGCAATTGACATCCCGCGAGATATCCAAGAGGCCCGATGACGGTTATGACCGAGATTTAAAGACTTGAGAAGCCGGGAACCCCGCTCAAGGGTATAAATCGTGTATCCGTCATAGCTGTTTTAAGATTAGAACCGTGTTCATGTTACTGGATTGTGGACGATATATAGAGGTGGAACAGGCTAGCCTGGCTGGACCAGCGATATTGAGGCGAACAGGCTAGTCAGTCTGATATATAGAGGCGAACAGGATAGCCTGACTGGACCAGGTACCGTTCATGGAACGCCAACATTTACATCTGCACGGAGCTGAGAGTCACATTTTGATAACCAATCAATAAACTACACACGAGCCGCCGTGAACCAGTGGGTAGAAGTTTGCAAACATTACTATATCGATGTGCGCACAAAATGCCACATACAGAAGTGAACTAGTCTGCAGCCGAGACGACACTGAGAAATATTCAATGTCAGTTTGGACAGAGACGTATTATCTACGTCTCTGGTTTGGACCGTGGTATTGCCAAGGAGGCATCGGTTCCGGTACCTGCTACAGTATGCGATCCGATATCGGCAGATCAAAAGGCAGGGATCTATACATACAACTCCGGAGTTCATATTTGAACACGGATGTACTTAAGGAGTCTTCGACAGCCCAATCAATCAAGCGACAAGCACCCATCGTTTCTAGCACAAATGTCGCTGCTTAAATACCGAATAAAACCTAGCCAATGTGAAACAATTTCAAAACTGTCGGTCAGTGTCGTAATACGGGATGAAACCGCTGTCATGACCATCAATATTAAAATTATATTGGGAATTGTAATACATATACATTTTACATCTATATGGGAGGTGTTCAATCGTTTGGAAAATATTGTCGAAGTGTGCTGCACAAAAGTACTAGGCTTGTGTTATGTGGACAAACTGCCCAACATAATGACAAACCGATCGACTGAAAGACCCTAATATACCACCCCTGCTATGATGTAATTTATGCTGAGAACTGTATGAAATTGACCGTGCAAAAATGAGTATAATAGCAAATATCCTTTATAAATATATTTTATGTTTATTGATAGGTATTTTTATTACTGTTATACAATTATAATAATTATAATACTCGTTACCAGGTATATCTATTCACACTCCAATAATCAAATTTTTGTTGCTATTATTTCCTTAAGAAACCATTATTTCTGATAATGCAGCCTATGTCTGGTGCATTTTGCTTCATCTTTCCTGCAGATACATTTTTAATGAGTTGACAGTTTTATCCGGTTCCATCTTATTGGCATCCTTAATGTATAAACATGACACAAGAGGACAAGCTATGCACAGATTTATCAATAAACTTTGTTTATTGATCGATTAATCTATGTTTCATTTCGAACATTCGCAAGTGTGAGCCAACATTGTTTCTAGATCCAAATCGATTTTATTTCTGTAATGTTCCTACACTTTAAGTGCCATTAAACACGTGTTAGATTTTAATTCCTAACAGATAACTACAGATTGAGCATATGAACGGTTGTCTTATTTTTTAATATAGTAATTTCCCGAAAACGTGTTCTTAATTTTCCCTTTTTCTGTAGGCATTGGATTCCACCAACAACACCAGTTTCGTTAGTGCGAAAAAATCCCAACCAACTAAAGCTCTAAAATATTGTTTTGCTGAGTTTTCGAGAATAAATAACAGTTGAAGAGGGCATAATTGCTTGATTCAATATTTTAAAAGAAGACTTTTGTAGGCCTACCTATATTTGCATATAATCTTCAAAAGCATAAGTCATGACAATATGTTACTTTTAAGACATAAATGAATTTAGTTATTGAATATCATAATCTTTGCAAGCAATGTCAGTTAAGTGTATTATATGGATCAAATTAACTAAAGCTTTCATTAAAATGTGTTTAAGGTTCATGGGGGGGATAAAATTCATTAAAAATTCGCTTTGGTTTTTCTTCATTCAATGTGGTACAATATGGTCAAACTATATATCATTTTAAAGCTAAAGACGGATAGAATAACATAAACACATTTTTGACATTCAATATTTGTGTGCTTTATTCATATTTTGGTTTAAAACCAATACATTTTTACACTAATTTACAAAATCTCAATCTAAAGTTAGGAAGGATATGCACTACCTTAAATTGAATAAATACAAAGCTATATACATATACAAGGTCAAGTTAGCAACATTTCACAGAAATTATTGTCATAAACAACAAATGAGTTTTTATTCAACTGCCTGTTTTGGATAAATTTCCTAACAAAGTTCTAAAAATAACTAAAACGTAACTACTTTTTAAAACTCCAGGTATGGTGGATAGTAAGAGTCACAATTCTTTTTCAAAGGCTTAACAATTTTGTTATTTACCTTCTCAACCAAATTGCAAATTTAAACCATCTAAAATTGAAATAGATTGCAGACGACATATAAAAATTGTAAAGAATTATAAAGAAATTGGCAAACGATTGATTTTATATTTCGATTACTTCTACCCATTTGAAAGCGTGGCCCTCGCTGTGCTCCGTAGAAAAACGTGCAAAACAAATCGGTCGAAACCACGTGCAGTTAGTGAGAAAACCGGGTATGTGTATACACATACCTGAGAAAAACACAAACATATTTTGACAGTTGGTTCGCAACTAGTAAACAACTATTAACATTAAACAGCAAGAGATCGCACTAAATAACAGAAATGACCACGTAGAGATATCATCACTTACCCTATTTCAAATATTTTCCAGCTGAAAATTGTCCCCACACGTCTTTTTTAGTTTATTTGTATGTTTTTTCTGGAGCCGAAGTGCATCTCACAGAATATCCATCTAACTTCCGTTGTTTTCACTTTCGTTATTAAAAACTTTGTTTAAAAGAATTATTTCTCCTTTTAGATTGTTTAAAGCGATGTTGTATTATATATATCAATAGAATAGTATACCGTGATGAATTTAAAGCGGGTATATACGATTTTTTATATGTGTTAATTGTAATATATTGATAAAATGTGTTACAATAACCATATATAGGCAAGAAAAATTATACATTAAAGCCGAATTTCATAAAATGCAGCAAAGACAAATTAGCGCCCCGAGCCGATTGTGACGTACATATTTTCCTACAATAACCGAAGCATTCGTCTTTGTATTAGGATCGGAGTTAGTGTTCGTGTGTCGTATAAATAGATATCGATGCAGGAATTCAAATAAACCGTTAAACTAAGTTTAGATTCACATCGTACATGTATGGTATACATGCTGGCGAATTCGGCTGTACAGCCGTTTTCAATTTCAGAATTAAATATCTGGCTTATTTCGCATTTTTCGACACATGTTCTTCTGAACTTTTATTTTAATATATATTGAAATATATATATAATAAGTTTTTACACATTTTATATAAAAATCATAAATATTTGACAAAATCGTATATACCCGCTTTAACGGAGTTACGTATCGATCTTTCTGTCAGTCTGTAAGCGTACTATTTTATGCGCAATAATATAAGTATGGTGATTCGACAACAATTGTAAACATTGGTGAAATGCTTCTTACATAGTTATTCTTTTGAGTGTTTATGAGGTCTGATCGTGCAGTTTGCAAACATCAACGGAAATATTACAATCCAATGCATTTGTCATCGTCAACCGTTTGGAATGTCAATTAGGCGATGAGTTAGTTTTTAGCATGTTTCTTTCCATGTTATGAATTTACAAATGGCTGCCCCCATGGTGATGAAATGACATGTGTTCGAGTTTTGATATTTCTAGATATGTAAACTTTTTTTACTATTTAAGCGTAACTTGCCCTCGTCAATGTCGATATTATTCACTAGTTATATAATTTTCCGCCGAAATACGTGGAATAAACATTATTCAGATTTTTGAAAATAATGTATATTTTAGTGTTAAAATCGCTTTGTATTTTGATTGATTTTGTGGATGGTATGATACGTTGATGTACAAAATTGGTAGCAGTTTGAAGGAAAAACATCCTTTAAAGCATATATGTATACATTTTCAATGTGGCACTCTTCCTTTAGTCAAATTTGAGTTCAATGCTTGGGGGTCCCACATTTTTCAAAATGAAGCCTCTACATGAACCTTAATTGCCTTAATTAATACAGACTCTATACATAAGCGAAAGTTTCTTGAAAAAAGACTGCCTTTACTCAAGAAATACCATACAAGGGGAAAGTGTCGTCCTTGACTTCCTTTACACAAGAAATACCATACAAGGTGGAAAGTGTCGTCCTTGACTTCCTTTACACAAGAAATACCATACAAGGGGAAAGTGTCGTCCCTGATTCCTTTTCACAAGAAATACCATACAAGGGGAAAGTGTCGTCCTTGACTCCTTTACACAAGAAATACCATACAAGGAAAAGTGTCGTCCTTGACTTCCTTTACACAAGAAATACCATACAAGGGGAAAGTGTCGTCCTTGACTTCCTTTACACAAGAAATACCATACAAGGGGAAAGTGTCGTCCTTGACTTCCTTTACACAAGAATACCATACAAGGGGAAAGTGTCGTCCTTGACTTCCTTTACACAAGAATACCATACAAGGGGAAAGTGTCGTCCTTGACTTCCTTTACACAAGAAATACCATACAAGGGGAAAGTGGTCGTCCTTGACTTCCTTTACACAAGAAATACCATACAAGGAAAAGTGTCGTCCTTGACTTCCTTTACACAAGAAATACCATACAAGGGGAAAGTGTCGTCCTTGATTTCCTTTACACAAGAAATACCATACAAGGGGAAAGTGTCGTTCTTGACTTCCTTTACACAAGAAATACCATACAAGGGGAAAGTGTCGTTCTTGACTTCCTTTACACAAGAAATACCATACAAGGGGAAATTGTCGTCCTTGACTTACTTTACACAAGAAATACCATACAAGGGGAAAGTGTCGTCCTTGGTTAGCATGCGCGGACTGAAATGGCTATTCTGGGAGGAAACTTTCCGCACATGCATTTAACCCAGTTTCCACAAAACGCGAGGAAGACGACTATCAATACTTATTTTTTTTAACCATATTGTCCAGTGTAATTCAATATTGCATAACTTACACAAAAACACGTTGTTCTCTACCTGAAATCTAAATTTATTATGTTGCTGGCTTTATATACATGTGTCGAGAATTTGAATTATGCGACGAAATATATAATAAAGATGTCCTTACGTGATTGAAGACGTCGACGTATGAATTGGTCTGCACGTTTATTTTTTGGAAAATAAATTAATTATATCATTTATGTATTCTTCTCGACGAAAAATCTATATCTGTTACCTTTATTGATACGAAAGCTATGCCAACAGGCGGAAATATTACATGTATTTATTATCGTTGTATGAATGAATAAACTGGTTATACAGGTTTTTGAAGGTGATATATGTCCAATGATGCGGAAATCAAGATTTCCTCGTGCACAGATTTGTAAGTTTAGTCATTCGACAGGCAAGCAGGGTAGAGCGAAGACTTGATTTAAATCGATTTATTTATTTTCTCAACCACATTTAATTGTGAAATTTGATTTATTTTTGTGTCGTATTGGCGTTGGTAATTTATTAATATGGACAGTCAGGATGAGAGGAGATATCGCTTCGCCGGCGGGGACAGGGCTGGCACAGTAAATGGACACACGTAGCGACCACGTGGTAGCGGTCAAGAAGGTAGGCTCTCGGGGATAGAGGAGAATTGTTTGACGTGTTTGGTTTACAAATAATACGCAGATAGTGAAGAAAAGTATCATTTCTCACGTTTTTCTCCTGTAAAATGTAGTTTAAAGAGGCATGTCCTTTTTTTCGGAAAATCATTGGTGTCAATCCTGATATAATTGACTGTATTGTCGGCGCTTACGCATTACCATTCTTATAATTACCTGAAAAATGTGTATCTGGAAATAACCAATCAGCTTTAAAGCAGATAGATTAGCAGATATTAACGAGTCGGTGCAGGATATGTAAAATAATGGCTATATTGAAGAATTTAAAGACATCCCTCATGTTGTTAGTCAATCAAGTGTAGCCGTGAATGAAGCCGGAAGCTGGATTTGTGATCAATGAGGACAAGTCAATATAAGTACCAGTTCAGAGGCTAGAATGGGTAGGATTAATCTGGGATAGCCAAATGTTTTCTTTTGAAATTCCCGATAGAAGAATAACTGATTTTAAAAATACTCTTTTAAAGGTATTTTCTTCCATGCCAATGGTTTCGGCAAGGGATTTAGCTAGATGTACGGGGAAAATTGTTTCAATGATGCCTGTTATTGGAAGTCTGGCTAGGTAAAGACTAGATATCTTTATTCTGAAATCGTTTCTAGACCGTCAATGCATAGAGTTATAGCCCTTGAACCAGATAGCTTATTTATTTCCGCAATTAGATTTTGGTTAGGGTCGCATAGATTGCATACAATCGAGGCATTTTAGTAAAACTACATGTGTCGAAGTTTTAAAAGTTTACAGTGATGCAAGTGGGTTTGCCGGTGGGGCTTATATTGTTGATATGTCAGGTTTTATTTTTCACGATATATGGTCAAATGACGATTGCAATACAAGTTCTACTTATAGAATAATTAATGGAGTAGTTCTAGTTTTACGTGCCAATGGGAATTTTTTAAGGGGGGGGGGGGGGCTGTTAAGAGGTTTTCTGACTCTGAATCACGTGTAAAGGTAGGAAGTTCTAAAATTGAGTAACATGATCTAGCACTAAGCATTTTTGTATGTGTTTGAAGATGAATATAGGACTAGAAATACAATGGGTTCAAAGAGAATTAAACTCAATTGCCAGTATTAGTAAAATGAGCAATACGGATGAATGGTAAATCTCACGAGATTTCTTTGAGTATTTAAATGGTAGCTCGGGTCCGATTTTGATTGATCGCTTGGCTACTTTTAAAAATGGAAATACTTAAAGATATAATTCAAAATTCTTTGATTTTGAAACAGAAGCAGATTGCTTTACACAGTTTTGGGGTGCCGATTTGAGTTGGTTGATGCCCCTATTTATCTCGTAGGAAAAACAATTTTGCACTTTCTATAATGCAACGCATATGGCGTTTTTGTGGTACACAGATGGCCTAGTGCAGCATTTTGGCCATTCTTATTTGAGGATGGTAATGTACAAATGCACTATGAGAAGTATATTACTGTGTTTGACAAAGGGCAAACTATTTGTATGAGTAATAACCACTCTGTTTCAGTTCAAGACCTTTTTCAAGAAATGTTCTTGCTATTCGAATTTAACTATACTATATGTCGTTTATATGTGAATTGGTGATATGAATGTTTTGATTGTTTTGCTATACTTATGGTATAGTTGGGATTTTTCACGTGTTTAGGTGTAGAAATAATTCAATTGATGTTGTTTTTGTATGGCCATTAAGTATGTATAGAAACCATGTTGGTGTATGTCCGTTTGCATCTGGTGCTTACGAAGTCGTGTACAGTACACGAGGAATGGAATATTTGCAAAAAAGAAAGCAAAAACAGTACTTGCAAAAAAGAAAGCAAGGGTTAAAAAAAATAGTTTTAAAAGTATAATACTTGCAAAAAAGATAGCGAGGGTAATATTTATTTCAAATTGGAAAATACTTGCAAAAAAGAAAGCAAGGGAAACGGTTTTGTTATAGAAAGTCAATTTAAAATGTTGGTGTGTGTGTTTCGTGTCTGTCTGCCTCTGGGGTAGACGCGATTGTGTGTGGCATTTCGTGGGCTCTTGTAATTCTGGTCTGGTTGTGTTTTCTGATGATGGATTGAAAAGGGCCAATTCTGGGCCGCTGGTTCGAAGGTGCTTAGTGACCAAAGCGGATGTGAATAGGCTTTGATTCTTTGATTTGAGATTTGTAACGGTTTGTTTGGTGCGTTTTTTTGGGGGGTTTGGCGGTTTAGGGACTTTGAATTGAAAGGATGCGATACAAGATTTTTTGAGGATTGTGCTATAATTATTATTTTCAATAGTAAAACGGTTCAATTGTGCAAGGGCGAACAGGTATTGACATTTTGTAAAACAAATGCAGTTTTATGCCCTGTCTTCTACTTGAAAAAATGTATCTTGGCAGCAACTATTCTAGATATTGCAATATATGTTTGTTTAGAAACATAACAAATTGTAAGAAAATGAATAAATACATTTTAGTTGGCTCAAATCAGATGAGTTACAGTAGACAATTAGATATTTTGCACCACATCTTTCGTGAAATTTGACTTAAACCTAATATTCACGGGTTGCATGCATTTCGGTCATGGGAAGCAACTGCTGTTGCAAATAGCGGTGTATCTGATAGTGTTAAAAAAAGCATGGGCAGTGGAAGACTGTTGGCGCTTAGGATGGCTACGTGAGAGATTCGGATGAAACACGAACAATTGTTTCTTCTCGTTTGGATTTGTAAATATATATGGTACTTAGTGTTGTATGTTGTTAGTTATGCGTTGTTGTTTTTGCCCCGTTCTTTTTCTGTCGATAAAATACCCTGCTTGTCATGACACCTAAACAAATGTGTTTGTTTTTATTCTAAATGGTTAGATGATAAAAAATTTATGTTTGTCATAAAATGTAATGGAATATAAAACATAAATGTATTTATTATCGTTGTATGAATGAATAAACTGGTTATACAGGTTTTTGAAGGTGATATATGTCCAATGATGCGGAAATCAAGATTTCCTCGTGCACAGATTTGTAAGTTTAGTCATTCGACAGGCAAGCAGGGTAGAGCGAAGACTTGATTTAAATCGTTTTATTTAGTTATGCTCTGTTTGTGTGTTGATGTTAATATTATGTTTTATATGTTTCAGTGAGTTTTATGAGAGCAGACGGATGACTGACTTGAGATAGAAAGGGGCATTTATTCCGGACATTTTACCATTAGATGTACATGGTTTTCTAAAAAGAATACTTAACGTTTACGATATAGTAACAGCTGATTATTTGTAGATTTCTCTATAATTAGAGGTTTCAGGATGTTATGAAGGCACCTAGACACCGGTCTTGACCCATGGGTCCTCATACGTCCCCCTGCCATTAAAAGAAAAATGAAAAATGAGCAGTAGGGTTGCGTATCCCGCTCGCGGTTACACCCTAATCGTTCGTTACCACCGATTATTGTTTGGGGTGTACGTGAAGTCATGTGCACTTCTCTTAATTAATGGTAATGAATAAATCTTGTAATTATCGCAGCTGCTTTTATCAAAACTAATGCTGCACTTTATGTAATTTTCGCGAATAGGCGTTGTGGATGGGCATAGGGGGCGTCCTCGGTGCGCTTTGGGCATCGGCGGCGGACGGGCGGTTGTTAGGGCCGTGGCGTCCTTGGTTGGGCTTGTGATTTTGAATTGTGTAGTTAAATTGTGCAATTGTATGATTTTGAGTTTAGGCTTGACGTCTGAGGGGTATTAATAATATTCAATTATTCACATGTAAGGCATGAGCATTTTTAGCTCATCTATTTTTTGAAAAAAAAATGAGCTATTGTCATCACCTTGGCGTCGGCTATTGCTTTCATACTTGCAACACTTACTAACTATCATAAGGGGACTGTGCAGGCAAAGGTATGTAACTCTGACTGGCATTTGGACGGAATTATGGGCCCTTTATACTTTTGAAAATTGAAAATTTGGTTAAGTTTTGTGTTTTTGGTCCACTTTACCCCTAAATTATCATAGATATTGCTTTCATACTCGGAATACTCGCAAACTATCATAAGGGTACAGTAAAAGGACAAGTTGCATAACTCTGGATGTCATTTTTATGGAATTATGGCCCTTTTTTGACTTAGTAACTTTGAATATATGGTTAAATTTTGTGTTTCGATCCACTTTACTTCTTTAGTATCAAGGCTATTGCTTTCAAACTTCAAATACTTTTATGCTATCATGAGGTTACTGTACCTGGCAAGTTGAATTTTACCTTGACCTTTGAATGACCTTGACTCTCAAGGTCAAATTATTAAATTTGGCTAAAATTGCCATAACTTCTTTATTTATGATTAGATTTGATTGATACTTTGACAAAACTACTCTTATCTGACATACCTCAATAGACTCCACCCAAACCATCCCCTGTGCCCCCCCCTACCCCCCCCCCCCGAATTCCCCCCCCCCTATTTTTTTTTAAGAACATCTCACAAATGACCACCACACCCTCACACTATACCCCCCACCCCCAAATATTTTTTTAAACGGTTAAAAAACAAAACTATTTATTTTTATTATTTTATGTTTGAAGTAACGTCCAACCATCGCACCAAAGAATCCCCCCCTCCACCCCCCACCCTCCCCCCCCCCGATTTTTTTTTGCATTTTTTTCGCATTTTTGGAAGATAATCCCTCCTTTGTGATTGAAAATGAGAGTCCCTTCACCTTTAAAAAGAAAATAGATGAGCGGTCTGCACCCGCAAGGCGGTGCTCTTGTTAATGATACGTATAACGACGTGTTCTACAGAATGGATTTAGTATCGTTTCAGTTCTTAAATATATGAGAAGGATGTCGCAACGTTTACTGACGTCTCGAGACTCTTCAACTGAGCGGTGCCATTGGGGTCGATATCTGTTGCACATTGAACACATACGATCGTCAGAAAATTTGTTTCTTGCATTTATGTGTAGAAAGCCCTGTCAGATACAAACACCCACTCCGTGCGTGTGTTTCAAGAAATAAAATACCCTCCTTGTCATGACACCTAAACAAATGTGTTTGTTTTTATTCTAAATGGTTAGATGATAAATAATTTATGTTTGTCATAAAATGTAATGGAATATAAACATAAGTTATGACAGCATCGTGTGTGTTATGTGCCACAATCACATCATTAGTACAACAGAGTCGCGTGCGTTTTATTTGTCGTATTTTGATGGCAAATATTAACCCATGTATGTCTTGCGTCTAAAAAAAGGCTTTGGCAAACAGCGTAGACCCAGATGAAAAGCCGCATAATGCGGCGTCTCATCAGGATCTGCGCTGTTTGCTTAAAGGACTTTCTGTATGAAATATTCTAAATATAGAAATAAATATACAAGACATCCCTAATTTTGCAAATATATTGATCCAATTTAGAAGGATGGGAGAGTCCACTAGGCATAAATGAGTCAAAAAGGGTAAAACGGAAAATCCTGAAATGTGGAATAAGATCGTGTTCATGAAAACGGATGCGCAATAGTTTTCAAACCGAACCAACTTAAAGGCATTTGATCCGATTTATAAATAATATGATTATCGAATAACTGGCTTAAGTCGAGTTCATGTATTTCATTTGTTCGTATCACTATTGAAAAGTATAATAAATTTAATTAACCAGTGTCCTGCACGAACTAATATTTATGTTATTTTCGCAATAATCTTCATTTTAAACGTGTCATATTTTTAACTCAAAACCACTGCGGGGTTTAGATCTCAAGTACGAAAGCCTCTCAGTACAACTTACAATTTAGATTTAATCGTGCAAGGTGAAAGTCGTACAAACCCTTATAAATGCGCCTTGGTATTGAATTATTATTCCTTTATTTCTCGTTATTAAGCCATGTTTTACGTTCTAACGTATTTATTATACTTTATTAAACGATTATTAGCGTTTTAATGCGTTTGTTTGCGTTATTACGTACAGAAACGCATTTTTTTCGCGTGATTACAACTTAACATCATTTTATTTTAATTTTAACTGATCCCAATAAGCTTCCGTACTCAAAAGCTTTAGTTAATCCAGTTAAATTGTACGCAATGTATACATAACATGGAGTTATTGGACAAAATTTGGCCAGGTGATGTATCCTATATTATTTATATAATTGGTTGATAAAAATATTCTCATAGAAAAAAATCATTTGGTAAATTTTCACGTGGGGTCACGGGCCGACAGCTCTGCTAGGAGATTTCACTTAAACGAGGACGGAAGTAGTAAAGCGGGTCTAACATACAGGAGAAATTTCAATCGTATACTTTTGTTCCGTAAGTGGTTTGTTTAAAGCAATATATCGTAATTTAGCCGTGAAAAAAAGTTATATTTCAACAAAATATGAGGGCCGGGCTCTGTTAAATGGGGGTTTGATGCATGTGTGTAAAGTTTCGTCCAAGATTTGCCTGTGCAGTCCGCACAGGCTAATCAGGGACAACACTTTCCGCTTTTATGATTTTTTTCGTTTCAAGAAAGTATCTTCTTTGCAAAAATCCAGTTTCGGCGGAAAGTGTCGTCCTTGATTAGACTGTGAATTAAACCCCCTTTTCACAAAGCGCTGCTTATATCTAAAAGTTTACTATTTTTTAACAAAAACTCCATCGGTAGAGAATTTATTGGTCTTGTCCACTACAAGCCTCGCCAAGCCTCGCCTTTTCATACGCCATATTAGACTCGTCTGATACCCATTCTGGATCAGCAGACGATTTATTCCTATCTTATGGAGGAGTCCGGAGATAGCCGATGTATCACGATTGGTCTGATACCCTATTACATCGCATGTTACAACTCGAATAATAAAAGTCAAACGTCAAAACATGCATAAGGTCTCGATTTCTTTATTTGATAACGATATAATCCCGCCCTTCAAATAATATGCTCAAAAATGATTAGAGATTATTTATAAACACGTCTATTTAGAGGTAAGTCAAATACATAAACAAAGATTAATGAAACAACAGTATTAGGCTGGCTTAAAGCGACTTTTCACAGATTTTGGAAGATATTGAAGTTTGTTATTTAATGCTTTATATTGATAAATGTAAACATTGAATCTAAAAAGCTCCAGTAAAAGAAAAAAAGAATAAAATTAAAAAAAGAAAAAAAGTAACCATCAACTGGGTTCGAACCACTGACCCCAGGAATAAAAGTCTATCGTTTAGACCACTCGCCCATCCGTGCTCATACAATGAGTTATGTATTTTATACTTTATATAAGCAATCCTCGTAGTATCACAAAATATAACGACAACAACACAACACTCCAAAGAAGTCAATCGTTTCGCGTTGCAACGCTTTATAATTTGCAGGTTTTAACTCGTCAAAAGATGCATATAATGGATATTTTATAGTATGGTAAATGCTCAGTATTACTTTTTCCTAAAAAATATCATAACTACAACGAAAATTTACGAATCTGAAACAATTGTTTGTTATATATGTTGTCTATTTACCAAAACGTGAAAAGATCCATTTAAAGCCCCAATATACAAGTTTAATAAATCTGTTGACGAGAGGAAAGCAGTACTCATTACTAAAATTTGAAATTCACAGGTAGTATAATAGGCGAAGCTGCTCTTAAAATCAAGTGAGGAGTCAAAATATGAAATGTTCAGTCCGACAAGATTAATTTCATAATTTGAATAAATCTAAAATGCATTATATCCACATATTGTCGCAGCCATTCTTTTATGTTCAAAAGAAGAACATCGCGAGGTAATACGTCAAATGTTGGCAGTACTCATTATTGTTTTCTTGTTTGTCCTTTTAATTCAACTGCGTAATAAATCTTTCAAATCGTCCACGTCCATAATCTGTGCTAAATGCCGTACCATAACCTAGCAGTACCATTGAAGATTTAAGTAACCGCAAGGATTAAAAGCCATTCCTTCATTAACTCCGGTAGCGGGTTCTATCTTGATTGGCAAACTCTTAAAAGAACTTGAGCACAATTTAGTAAAATGACGATTTTCAAAATCAATATCATATATTTTAAAAAGTATTGAATGCATAATGTTTATTTTGAAGCGAAATAACAATCCTGACTGGGAAAACGTTTATAATATTGGTTCATTAACGGTTATTCATCATTCGAAATTAGTAAAATAATAAAGCGTCTGTAACGCTTTTCTAATTGTTCTTTTATAAATGCATTGCGTACTAGTATAGCTTTAATGTTCGTTAAGCCATTTATGCCTAGTGGACTCTCCCATCCTTCTAAATTGGATCAATTTATTTCCAAAATTAGGGGTGTCTAGTATATTTATTTCTATATTTATACTATTTCTTACAGAAATTCCTTTAAGCAAACAGCGCAGAGCCTGATGAGACGCCGCATCATGCGGCGTCTTATTTGGGTTAACGCTGTTTGCAAAGGCCTTTTTTCTAGACGCTAGGCATAACTGGGTTAATGTTCGTTCATAAAAACGAAAGCCTGCGTGGCACAATTACAGCGCATTACATTTTGCTGCCAGAGGTCCCGGGCTCGAAAACCATGTAATGCAGTATTTTGTAGTCCAGTTTGTTCTTGCACGTATGGTTAGTTAAGACAATTCAAAACATTATTTGTTAGCAAATTTAATGACTTTTTTTCAAAAATTCGATTACATGTATCTACGAGTAAGAGAGTAAAAATAAGTATTTCACAGCGGTTTGCTGTATTAAAGGTGTTGTTTTAGCGATATGTTATAATTCACCAAGACTACGATGAGCTCTTTGTGCTTTTTTGCGCGTAAAACAAATTGCAAAATTACAGTTTTTTAATGTTTAAACAGCATTATGATGCACATACTTTAACAATTCACTCATGTAAAACGACATCAAATCAATATACATCATTCTTAAGAGTACGGATCTAAAGCAAGAAGAAACTCGTCAAGTAAAGTATATTTTGTAACGATGTCATTTACAAATATTAAGAAAGTCTTGTGTATACTTGTATTCGACATAAGCGTTCAATAAACCCTCAATATATTTTTAAACATTGGAAATTAAACGCATAACGATCCGGTTTGATTGGCTTGAAATTGTTTTTTTTTAAATATTCCGATGATTTTCGAAAAATCATGGAATTGTCTCGATTGTTAAATAGTCTGAAGATAACATTCCGAAGATTCACGAAAAGTCACGGAGATCGCTGTTTACTGATCTCAATATACTTCGGGTACATAGCACCTAGATTCCCCACATCACGTGCGTGGTAGCTAAAATAGACAAACGTTACTATTTATAATAAACGTTTGACAATTAGTTGATACTTAAAATAACATTTTTTTTTCATATAGTGCAGACCAATCGTCAGTAAGACTACTAAACAAGGATTTTTATTTTGACGTTTGGTAAAAACTTGTTTGTTTGTTGTTGTTGTTGTTGTTGTTTTTTGAGGGGGAGGGTACCATATGCGGGGCGTTTAGTACGAAAAATAAGGTAATAAAGAACTCTACGTACAGAGATGTTTGCACAAATTGTTTTGTTGCTGGGACTAATTAAGTTGTATCAGTACAAATGAATATCACCCATATACTGTAAGATCATATTTTTTCGCGAGCATAAAATTGTGTTGTTGTTGTTTTTCAAAAGAAGGATATTTTCGTTGACACATACATTCGTTAATTTCTCATTTTGGAAAAATAGAGGACTTTGCGCCTTCCATTTTCCGATGTGTTTGTGTTAAAATCGTAAATCGGTCTGGCCCTGAAATAAAGGAAAATGTATGCCCGCTGCTTAATTATTTTTAAGTAAGAACAAAACGTACTGGACGATAGGAAGCTCGCACGGAGCGATTGTCCCTTTATCTGTCGGTGGCGGTGGTGGAGGTGGCGGAGGCGTTGATGTTGAAGGGGTGGGGGGCTTGCGGTAGACCGCCTGACGCTCGTCGACCTCCCTGGCGGTGATCACGCGGGTCTGGCCCCTTGCTGGGTCTTGAAGCGGTCGGATCGTCTTCACGGTGCGCGACTGGTAAAACGAACAGCTGAGCGGAAAAAACAAACGCCGAGTTAACATTTCAAAATAATAAGAATAAAGTTATTTTATTTTAAAAGGACTTCATTTATGTCGGTGAAGTGTCGCCCCAGATTAGCCTGTACAGTCCGCATAGCCGAATCAAGGACGACGTTTTCCGCTTTTCTTTATGTTTGTGTTAAAAGAAAGTCTCTTGTAAATGAAAACCCAGTCTAGGCTTTAAAGGGACCGTCAACCACGAATGACGAAAACAGAAAAGTTATAAAATAGCGTATTTTTTTACAATTATTAGTTCATATTGATTAAAATATCACGACTGGTATATTACATTACTTGAAAAAAGTTGTTAAGTTTTCATATTTTCAGTATATTCGGTAATACAATTTTACTGGGTACATGTAATGGTAATGGTAAATGATAACGTTATTTAATACGTTAAGTGAAAGCATGCCTACGTTGCCGACTCGAGACAATTTAATTTAAACCTTTAGATAGATAAGCTCTATTGCATTGAACGCTTACTGAGACACTATAGAGTCCCGTTCCTGGGTAGAGCCATTACTAGAGATGTGGAGAACGCATACTTGTATGCATATATGCCAAAGAACCTTTTGTTATAAGCAATACGATCCTTAATAATATTGTTGAATAAATGTATATTCTGTTTTGTTACAAATTAAGTTCTCATGTTATCGAATCTCTTTATTTGGATTTATATTTTATAATGACTATTGCAGGTTACATAATTATATGTAGTTGTACCTATTTACGCACCAGAAAATAATATATATATTTAGGTATGAAGACGATGTACTGTTCTATAAGTCTGAATAAAATGTAGACATGTCTATCTGTCTGTCTCCGAGTTGGGATTTAACAGGGATAGCAATATCGAGGCTTTTAAAATGAGTCGCATTCTGAGAAAACGGGGCATAATGCATGTGCGTTAAGTGTCGTCCCAGATTAGTCTGTGCAGTCCGCACAGGATAATCAGGGACGGCACTTTCCTTAACTAGATTTTTGCTAAGAAGAGAATTTCTTTAATCAGAAAATATTCATAAAAGCGGAAAGTGTCGTCCTTGATTAGCCTGTACAGACTGCACAGGCTAATCTGGGACGAAACTTTACGCACATGCATTTTGCCCAGTTTTCTCAGAATGCGACTCAAATGATGTCACCATCGGCCGCCTTAGATGCATCGCCGGAAGAGATACACGGCCAGCCCCGCCATGAGCGCCAGAAGGAGCAGCGCCGGAATCAGCCAATACAGGAAATTATCTATGCCGCCGGAAGTTGCCGAGGCCGACGATGCGCCACTAGCGCTGTTGGGATTTGATGGCGCTGGTGGCGGTGGGTCGCAGTTGAAAATGGTGACAGGGGATTCGTCGAAGTGACCGGCGGAATCTGGCACAGAGGAAGTAAAGAAACTGAGCCTCGTTCTTGGAAAACAGGGCTTAATACATATACGTAGTGTCGTCCTAGCTTTCGCCTGTGCAGTCCAAAAAGTGTCGTCCCTAATTAGATTTTCCACAGACTAATCCGGGACCACACTTAACGCAGATGCGTTCAACCCATTTTTTCCAGAACGAGCCTGTTGTATACAAGGTCATTCGCATAATAAAACAAAGAGCTATCGGCGCGAACAAATAGGAGCGTTCGGGTCAGTGGAAACAACGACTTTTGACGCCTAAGTTGTAGGCAAAAAAACTCAACTTCGATGTTTTGTTTGGATAATACTCCTCATAGAATAATTTAATTATTTGTATATTTAGAGGGTCGTTACATGTTCAGAAAACACTCACACAATGATAATTTATGTGCATACATGAATATAATGAATGACCGGCACTGTGGGAAAAGGGAGCTTAATGCATGTTCTTAAAATGTGGTCTTAAATTAACCTGTGCAGTTCGCCGGGCTTGTCAGGAACGACAATTTCAGTCTGCAGAAGTTTATCTAGCCGTTTGGGGAAAATGAGTCTTGTCAAATTGGGATTTTTGTAATCGATTGAAGTGGCAAATTTGGGAATTCTTTATCGACAAAAAGTACTTAATTGAAGTTATATATTTTATTTTGTAGGATGTTTTAAGATAAAGTTGAGATATAGCGTCTAATAAGCATTAGTCATAAGAGACTTCTTTCTTAAAAACATTTTGGGAATACGATTTTTTGTATTATTGCGGTTTGGGATCGGGTCCGTTTGATTTGCGATCGGGTCCGTTTTACGGCCTTTTTTACATAGAAAAAAAACCCTGCAGTCTACACAGGATTGACATGAAATAATTCCCGTTTCCCAAGAGCGAGGCTTATGTAATACATGGGCCATGCTCTATGAAAAGATGATTTAATCCATGTGCGTAAAGTGTCATCCCAGATTAGCCTGTGCAGTATTAAACAATACTTTCCGCTTTTATGATATTTTATGTTTAAAGAAAGTCTCTTCTTAGCAAAAATCTAATTTAGGCGGAAAATGTCGTCCCTGATTAGCCTGTGCGGACTGCACAGGCAAATCTGAGACGAAACTTTACGCAACTGCATTAAACCCGTTTTTCACAGAGCACGGCTCACATAAACATGTGGCGTTATGATTGTGTCTGAAAAACGTGCCTAATTACGGCACACACACCTGTTACCCTGAGGGTGGTTTCAAATTTAGTGCCTTTTGCGTAAGAGCTCAAATCTCCGTACGTCAGACTTCCGGTCCCGGATGCGTACAAGGGTCCACTTCCTGTAAACAAACAATGATACAAACAGAAATCTATAAACTACTAATAGGGGTCAGAATACATGTATACTAATAAGAATTACAATGTATACCAAATACGTGTGAACAATATAATGTTTCATTTGTGAATATTTTGATTTTACGATGATTAATGGCTCGTCAATACAAACTACAAACTAGTATTTCTTGGTTTCTTAAACAATATGCGAAAAATATTATTTATGAAAAATATGAATCTAAAACGTTTATTAGCTCACAATTCAAATATGTGTGAAAAATATTTTTTTGTATGTCAATCTACAGAATTTAATAAAAATTAAATTGCTCGTAAATCTCAGATGTGAAAAATATGACTTTTTAATAATAGCAATCTAAATAACTAAATGTGTCTTGTTCTGAAAAAACTGGGCTTAATGTATGTGCGTAAAGTGTCGTCCCAGATTAGCCTGTGCAGTCCGCACAGGCTAATCAGGGACGGCACTTTCCTGCTTAATTGGATTTTTGTTATGAACAGACTTCATTGAAACGAAAAATGTCATAAAAACGGAAAGTACAGGCTAATCTGGGACGACACTTTACGCACATGCATTATGCACAGTTTTCTCAGAACACGAATAATAGCAATCTAAATAACTAACTAGCTCGTACCGACAAACTCATATTTCTTGGTCTTATGCGCGTCGAGTACGTCATTGTCGGTTGAGGTCACCTGACCCAGCGTACCGGAAGTGGAACCCACGGTCGCGCAGTACACGTAGGGGGTCTGCGACAGGAAGGGTTTGTTGTCGTCCTCTTCCTTGATCTTTATATTGAACTAAAATTTAGAAAAAAAGCTTAACCATAAAGTATAATTGTTTGAAAGTAATCTAATTATGGACTCATGAAATAAACTAGCAATCTCCGCGCAGAGTTGTCGTTCCTTACAAACAATATCGTCCATCACATGAAAATCCTACTAAAATGTGTAGGATTATATTTGTTTGTTTAAGTATTATATTATGATAAGTGAGATAATTTAAATATTTTTAAATAGTATATAAGTTTAGGTTAATAATTTAAAAAAATACCGAAATGAAAAAAAAATTACAATGGTATTATTATTGTACCACGTGTTTAGGCTATCATCACGTGTTGATTATGAAGTAAGTGATTTGATCCGGCTATGCTGGTTTCAGTCAAATCTCTGTGCGGAGGTTGATAAACTAGATGTTTGTCACAAAAATCGCTTTCCATTTCACTTAATTCTAAAATTTTACTTTATCAACCACGTCAACATTCCACTTTTAATTTGTGGATGACGACGTAACCTACGTCAGTCCCATAGTCACTCATATGCAATGTTGACGCATTTAACAAAAAGTTTCCTTTATGACGTCATAACATTTGCACACTTGCCTAATCGTTCGTCCCCAGCCTGCTGAATTGACGCCATAACATTTAGTTTTTGAAATAATGTGTGCGGTATTTCAGTCATATTTATAGTCTACACCTTGGTGTTACTCGAACTCATCGCGTCGGTGGTCTTAAGAATCAGTACATGACATCGAGTATAAACACCGGGGCCTTCTTCATTATTATTTGCCATTTCGAATTATAGACAAGGGCATCCCCTTTGTTTTGCCTTTTTCATCAGCCTTTCATCGCCTACATTATCATATAAGTTCATAATATACGTCATTGCCTACGTCATCATGTGAGTCATCGAAAACTTCACCTAAAATGTAATCGCTTACGGCAACATATACGTAATTATTTACATCAATTTTATCTAAATCCATTAAAGAAATAAGAAAGACACTATGATTATTATAGTTCGCTCACATCCATGTGTATTGTCTAATTCAGAGAAAGGCACCAATATTACGATGACCGTCATCGTCTACGTGAGACTCACCGTGGCGATGGTCTCCAGTCCCCGGCGGTCGGTGGTCGTGACGGTGCACAGACTTACCGTGGCGGAGGTCTCCAGTCCCCGGCGGTCGGTGGCCGTGACGGTGCACAGACTTACCGTGGCGGTGGTCTCCACTCCCCGGCGGCCGGTGGCCGTGAAGGTGCACAGACTAACCGTGGCGGTGGTCTCCAGTCCCCGGCGGTCCGTGGCCGTGACGGTGCACAGACTTATCGTGGCGGTGGTCACCAGACCCCGACGGTCGGTGGCCGTCACGGTGCAGAGACTTACCGTTGAGGTGGTCACCAGGCCCAGGCGGTCGGTGTCCGTGACGGTGCACAGACTTACCGTGGCGGTGGTCGTCAGTCCACGGCGGTCGGTGGCCGTCACGGTGCACACAATAGTCTCCTCCCCCAGACGCTTGTTGGCCGCGTCCAGGTCCCACTCCTTGGTCATGGTAACGCATCCGGTGAGGGGATCCATGACGAAGACGCCAATGCCCCGGGGGCACGACATCTTGTACGTGTGGACGTCGCCCACATCTTCGTCCTCGATGTCGTTCTTAAAGTCCGGACAGCTGATTTGCTCTCCGGGCTACAAATTGAAGAGCTCAAGTAGTCTGGATTACCTGCCCCTTTGTGTACAATTTATTTAAAATAGAAGCCGGGAACCAGACTAGAGCTCAAGTTGTTTACAACGTTAACTGTCATTTTAAATAAATTGGTCGTTGTCGGCTCAGGTATTACTTGAAAGCACCCCGGGTACTCGTAAGTATACTACAATGTACCCCGAGTACGGCAAATACGCTTATAGACGCCCGGTCATACTTCGTAATACTTTTTTAGTATCATTGCCGTACCCTAAGTACATTGTAGTTTACTTAAGTGTACCCTGGGTCCATTTAAATAGTAAGTTAGCCAACAATGACCGATTGAATGTTAGTTAAGCTTAACCGTCGTAAACCTTTACAAAAATATTCATATTAATTCATTGTTAAACATGTGCTTAGTTTGAATAAAAAGTGCAAATATCGACTAATTTTTAAATTTGTGATAATATATGTTCGTTAAATTAATTTATCGATGTCTACATTTATCAAGCTGTTAGCCTTACTCAGCACAGTAAAGTTTTGTGAACAATGGTACTTATTCAGATTGTACGAATATAAAGTCAAATATTTTTAGAACCAAGTATTAGTAATTATCGGATTATCATTATTTAGCGATCGATAAACAATTCTACACCGTTCTAATGCGTAGCTAAAGCCTCGTGGTTTCATTCATACAAATCCGAACACCAAATGAGCCGCGTTCTGAGAAAACTGGGCTTAATGCATGTGCGTAAAGTGTCATCCCAGATGAGCCTGTGCAGTCCGCACAGGCTAATCAGGGACGTCACTTTCCGCTTGTATGACATTTTTCGTTTAAATGTCTCTTCTTAGCAAAAATCCAATTAAGACGGATAGTGTCGTTCCTGATTACCGGTAGCCTGTGCGGACTGCACAAGCTAATCTTGGATAACACTTTACGCACATTCATTCAACCATTTCAAAATCAAACTTCGAGATCAATTTGCATGTACGTTTTGTCACACGTTACACGTACGTATAATTGATTTTTATGTTGCAATAATATAAAAAATTCACATCAGAAAGATCTATATTTAGAAGGCGATATATTCAAATTTCAAACGTGTAAACGTGACCTTTTCATAGGTCACACATGTAAACGTTACATTTTCACATTTCACACATGTTAACGTGACATATTCACAGGTCACAGTTGTTAGTGTATTCACACTTAACACATGTAAACCTGACATACTCACAGTTTACACATGTAAATGTGACATACTCACAGTTAACACATAAAAACGTGACGTATTCACACTTTAATCATAAAAACTTAAAATATTCAAAATTCACACATGTAAACGTGACATATTCACAATGCAATCACGTTAACGTGACGATTTACATTGCACACATGTAAACATTACACATTCACATGCGGCACTTCTATACAGAAATTAATCACAAACGATGCATTTATGACAATTGACCAGTCGCCAAATAAGCGATCGCTCCTCCCACTAAGTTGTGTTTTCATAAAACGCTTATTCCATTACTCCGACAGTCTTTGTTTGACGGACCATGTGGCCGCAATAAACGAAATCTGATTGATTATTACGTGAGTTTGATTGACAGCTGGCGAGTGGCAGGGGTGTCGGAAGCAATTTGACATTGGGGCGGCGGAGGGGTAGGGTATGGGAGGGGGTATTGCCCTCCCGTTGGTGGGGGTCAGGGAATTTTTTTCAAATTTTAGCATCAAATGGCGCATTCTGGTGCGTTTTTATGCCTACTACCTGATCTTATACAAGTCTATTGCAGGCATATTCTGAATTACAAAAGTTGCGACAGACAGACAGACGATGAAGAAGTTATCTCTATATGTCGCAGTTTGTACTTTGTAGCAGGCGGTACAACAATAAGGATCATGTGGGTTGAAAGAACGTTCTTCGGGATTTTTTGCCCGAAATTCCGTTTTTGAAATTTGAAATTCGTTGGTTGGTTTAGAGTAGACATATTGAAATGACACATAAAAGTGGTAAAAAACATTAAATAAGTTTTTTTAGAATTATCGATTTACTTTGAGTTATTACACTTACTTCAGGTATCTTGAGGTATCTTTAATTTTGTGAAAATTAAGGACTATTGGCTATCGGCACATTTGTTTTATGTCACTCTTTCCTTTATATTAATAACAAGAAGCAAAGGCGTAGATCATACCGACAATTTAAGATTCCCAGGTTTAATTACTCAGGAATAAAGGGATTATCGTTATAAAAGAGACCGATCAATTAACAACATAATTGACAAGTACACTACCGCGGGCGGGTGATGACAATTAACAATACACTTGTCGTAACCGCGAAAGCGTGATTACCTTGCTTCGTGGTAAAGATATTTTCAAATATACGGATATTGAAATGAAAAAATGAAAAAGGTCTTTGTCGAAATTTCATTTTTGCAGAAAATATTGGGGCGGCGGCCGCAGCCCCTGACGCCCCAGCTCCGACGCCTCTGAGTGGTCAATTAATAACCCACACAAGGCATTTTCAAAAGGGAAGCACGTGTAATTGACACTCTTATTAGTGACACAATCAAAACACGAATGGACGCACACACATCACGTGACAACCCAAGACATAAAACACGCGTGACATTTCTTCATCCGACGCATTCGCATGCTGCAAGTAGCTCCTTACCCCGCCTTCGTCGTTTTTCGTGATCGTCCAAGTCGTTGCTGTGAATTCCTGTTTCTCGTTGACGTCACTGATGAGCAGCGTCAAAGTCTCGGTCGCGGAATTGCCGTAGCCGTCGTAGGCGTGAATCACGACCTCGTACGAGAGTTTGTTGACCTTTTCGAAATTAATCACGGACTTGGCGCGATTTTCGCCCGCTGAAAAGAAATCAAAGCGCTGAGAGCCTTAAAAGACTGTATGCGAGCCGATATACGTTATTAATATCAGCGCGATTTATAAGCGGTTTTATTTGTATAAGTCTCCAAACTAGGGTCTTTTTGTGAGGTACAATATTGTTTACACATAAACTGTAGAGTACTTCACAATCGTTTATATTTGCCGGCATGACATTCAGTGGTTTTCAAAAATGCCTGTTTCGTGGGCACGTAAATTCGTGTATTTTTCATTTTGGAGACAAACAAGAATTTGCGTCGCTCATTTTCCGATCAGTGTGTAAAAAAATCTCAAATGAATAATAATTATTTTACATAACAAAAATAAGCTAACACTGCTTACGATCTAACGATCGTATATTAAAAACTCGAGGGAACAATATTTCTTGATATTCAATGCGTTAACTTTAAGTTGCTATCGCTGGAACCAGTCGGGGAGAAATGTGAAATAATGAAAAATACCCACCCTTGTCAAAACTCCAACGACTAATAATATTTGAATACTATTTGAGTTTATCTATTATTTTACAATGAATAGTACGCTTTCTTAAACATCGATTACTTGCGTAACATCTAATTTACATACATAACTTGACCCAAAAAGTTAACGTGTTGTAAAAGGTGTTTATCAACTGCGCTAAAAGAAGTACATATCACTGTCATTTTATTTTTAAATTTCAGTTTTAACAAAGCGCATATCCTATTTTAATTAAATGATTTTGATTTTTTTTTCCAATTTACCAAAAAAAAACACGGGAAAACATGTAAACGCCGTACTTGCAGAATCGCATGTGAAATAATCTGCGCCACCGTCGATGAAGTTGCAAAAGTACTTTATGACGTCACCAACATCCGGGTCCTCGTGATTTATGTCATATATAACGTCACCGGCGGCGTTGTTTTCGTAGACGGCAAAACGTCGATTTTTGGAACGTTCGTCAGCTTTGCCACAGTATTTATATCTGGATTAAAAACAGTTTAAATATGAAAACGCACACACGCAAAACAGATTTACATCTACGGAACTATTTCCAGGGAAAATCCATAAAGCGTTTAAAATGAAAATAAACGAAGCCGGTACTGCTTTCATTTTTTTCCTTCAAAAATAGTTTTCGCTTTGGTAAATAACTTTTAAGTATTGCTAGAAAGGATTGATTGTGGATTCTAAGAGCAGTGCCAAAATGATTGTTTAGAAACAAATGTAATGATACAGATTAAGCATCTTACAGTGCCATGTCAGCATTATAAATCTTTGTAGTTTAAACCTATTTATTTTAGCTCGATTGCATCGAAAGCCTAAGGCTTATTGAAAGGCTCTAGAGTCCGAGTCCGTATCCTAGGACTCAAAACCAGTACTTGGTGTCTCTGGGGAAGATCGAAAGAACGCTCCCACAACTCGAACTCATGATCACCCGGTCGTTAGGCGGACACCATGTCCACTACACAACGGGGACTCTCTAATTTTCTTTAACACCAAATCAAGAAGTGACCGAGTGAACAGAAACATTTAAGCAGGGGAGACAAATACACTTGCCTGTTATCTTGTTAATTTAAACATATTTTATTTCCAAAATAGTTACACAGCTACAGAACATACATAGAAATACAACTGTTTTGAAAAAAAGGTAGGACCTAAAGTTCTAACAACATTATTGGTGGTCTTTCACTGTTTTGTTTTTTACATTGCATATATTCGTGACGATAGCGTGATTTTGTAAAGCTATATTTTACATGGTCAAGATAACATTTGTCGTAAGAAAGCAAAATACAGGTGCGCAAGTAAAATACGAAAGAAAATCATGGTTTGTAAAGCATTGGAAATAAAACATACAGTACAACCTGGAGATAGGGAAGTCTTGTCCAGGAGAATAGACATAACTATGTTCTACAACAACATTTTTCGCATAATTCCAAGTATTTTTGATGACGATTTTACTATATTAGTGATATGCTTGTGTCATTTACCGTTTGAGCTGAGTGTAAGACCGAGTAGTTTGTGGTTTTCTACAAAATTGACCGGTACATTATTAAATAAAAACATGTGGTTGGGGAACAGCATGGTGTGATGAAAACAACATAGCCACGGTTTTATGTGATTAAAATCTACAAGCCATTGTTTTGCCCAGTTACTTATAACTTGTAGGTCATGGTTCAGAACAATTTCGATGTTATATATATTTGAGGTAGTACATGAGAGGGAAGTGTCATCGACATACAGGCGGGAAGTACATTGAAGGTACTTGACTATGTCGTTTACGTAAACAAGAAAAAATAATGGGCCTAGAACAGATCCCTGTGGAACACCGGCATTAAGCTCTAACGTTTGAGATATTGATGCACCAACCACGACTTTTTGAGTGCGACTCCCTATTCAAAGTATCTGTTTAAACAGGTTGACTTGTCAGTATCTGAAAAATGTACAATAAGATTGCCGTCAGAGTCCGTTGACTGTAAAGGTGGTATCGAATTCGGGTGAGAATTTGTTTTTATTAGTTGCTTTAGTGTTTTCCAATATTGTTTTGGATTTGAAGTATTAAGTTCATCAAGAGATGTTTCTAGGTTAGAATAAAACTGTTCTTTCGCATGTTTTATCATGTTATAACCTTATTTCGAAGTTGTTTATATTAATTCCAGTTAGCAGAAGTAGGATTGTCTATGGATATGTGTTTTTGTCTTTCTCGTTTACGAGCCATTGTTCTAATAGAAGAATCATACCATGGTTTGTCATGAGGGCGCACTGTGACAAGTTTATTTGGAATGCAAAGTTTCATCAGTTCGATTTCAAAATCATTCTTTGTTACTTAATCACAGTTACCTCCCCTCCAATAATCAAGGTGGAAAGGCAAACAATGACAGAAAGAAATATTTTAATGCGAAACCGGTCGGAGCGATTCGTAGCTATAAGACGAATCTCGACATTAAATGGTACATTTCACATGCATTGACAAAATTAAATACCATGACATAAACAGCGAACACAATTACAAATATTGTCGTCGATTTGATTTGTTTCCTTTCGTCAGTTGTGGGTGTTCGTGTTTTGGTTTTATTTTTCCATCTGCTTTTTTTTCAAAGGCAGAGAAACATTGACAAAACTAGAATATATCCGGTAACTGAGTCTAAAACGGATACGTTAACATTTACGTCGCCAATGTTTGTGGTTTCGGTTTTGTTATCCTCGCTAAATTAATTTATCAAACACTTACCCAGTTGTCTCAATGTACTGACCTGTTATTTCCACAATGACGGTGTACGAAGTCGGATTCTTGTTATACTTGTCTGTTGCCACAACCGAGAGTTGGAACGAGTTGTTAGGGTGCGAATGAAGATCCGCGTTCGTTACTATGTCTCCATCTAGAATTGTGCAATAAATTATGCTTGTACACAAGCTATCATTAATTAATTGAAGATTTATGCGGCAAATACCATCTGTTTTTAAGATATGAAAATGAAGATAGTTGTACGCAATATAATGAATATTACTACAATACATTTTCAAATTTTACCGAACCACAAAAAAGTAAAGAAAACAATTTAAGCAAACTTCAGTAGGCGGAGACTATAGAGTACCGCCGTTGTAATTGAAAATTCGTGTATACTGCAATAAATTACCTTTTTATGGACACTTTACATCGTAGATTTTGGATTTGGGAAAAAAAATTAAATTGCGTCGCTGTGTTGAACGCATTTTTCAAATTCAAAAATTACAGAATTTATGTGCTAACGAAATAGTCTTTTTTTATGACGAAATTGTGTGCTGACGAAAAAAATTGGTCAACCCACGAAATCATTTAAAAAATAATAAAATTTAAAATACTTTTACAGTGAATGGCTTTTTGTGACACATTATTCATTGCATTTATGTTAACTCGTATTCCCCAAAAGCTTATTTTTGAATCGAATCACTTATTATGGTTATTAAATCTAAAGCACACTCTTAGATCAAACATGGGGCGTTTCCATAACAGGGCGGAAACCTTATACACTTCATTACCGCGTAAATGATTCACTCCGCTTGAAATGTCTACTGAACAACCTACTCGGAGACATGATGAATGGACACGTGACATTCGGGGTACAGGACAGCATACTGTAGATGACGTTATCGTTTTCCACGTCACTTCCGGTAGCGGTAAACACGGTGTCGGTAGCGCTGAAGTCTTTTGCGACGAGGCTAAGTTTTGTAATAGGCGACCCTATGACGACAGGTAAAATCGTTTGAAGACAGCACTCAATAAAACAGTTTGAAGATTCTTAAAGCAACTCATTGGCATCGTGATCCAAAATAAGGTTGATTCTATAAAACTAGTCCTCCGCACAGACTAATCAAGGACGACACTTTCCGCTGTTATTGTGTTTTTCGTTTAAAGAACTTCAAATCCGGTGCCAGTGCAAAGTGTTGTCCCTTATAAAGCTGCGCGAACTGCACATGCTTTTTCGGGAAAACACTTAACGCACATGCATTGAGACACGTTCTCCTAGAGCGAGGATCATTAAATACAATGTCTGTAAAACTATGTAAAACAAGAAATCTCATGGTAAAAATAAAAAAAGCTCATTGGGGAAATCTTATGTGTTTGATATGGAAAATTTCAGAAAGAATTTGTTATAAGAAATTCTAACATCTTTCGCTTGCACAAATATAAAATGTTAGTCATATAGGCAGATGGGATAATCACGTGACAAACATGATGGCGACGTTCATGCCGAGACATGTAGTTTATGATGTCGTATACTACGGAATCCGTTAACCAGTACAAATATTGTGCGTCGCCGTGACTGACGCGCAAAATATCACGTATCGCTTCGTGTTTCTAGTGTCGCCCTTTGAACACGGCACACGAAGCGATGCACGATATTTTTTCGCGACAGTCGCGGCGACGCACGATATTTTTCGCGACAGTCTCGGCAACGCACCATATTTTTCGCGACAGTCGCGGCGACGCACGATATTTTTCGCGACCGTCGCGGCGACGCACGATATATTTAACACGACATATTTCCTTTTGGACTACCTACACAAACGCGATATATCGTGTTAAATATATCGTGCGTCACCGAGACTGTCGCGCAAAATATCGTGTATCACTTCGTGTGGTTAGTGTCGCCTTTGATGAAAGAAGGGCGAGATTATAGATAGCACTATCCGGATTCCGTAGTATACCATTTATTACGTTTGTTAATTGTTAAAATGTCCCTCACTTTCCAGCCATATCGGCAAGAAATGGATAAGCGTGTATAACGTATTAATATTCGCGCTATACATCGACTTTACGCTGCGAAATGTCTTAGCGGGTCACAAAATTACAGCTCCAGCTCTCTTGCTGATATGGTAGGAAAGTGAGCGGCATTTTAACAATTAATACAAGTATTAAAGGGCATAAAACGGCGAAAAATACCTGTCTCGGCATGGACGTCACCATCTTTTTTGTCACGTGATTACCATATCTTATAAGGCACACAAAGCTTTTTAAACGATTTTAATTAAAACAAACCGTAAGACGTTATAGCGGGAGACTTAAGGAATTATACTAAATCAATAAATTTCATAAACACGTTTTTATTTTAACAAACACGTTCTCTTTTTTTATCTTTAACATAAATCATGTTTTGGCCATAGCTTTCATCAGTAGTATGATTCGAAGCATAAACACAAGAAGTGACGTCAACGTAATACAGTAAAGTAACGTCGTTTGGCAAACAAAAAGACATAATGCGCAATACAAAGATGGATCACAGTTGATGAAATATTATATAAGTAATACTATAATTTATTTTAAAAGTATCTAAATAACGCTAAAGAATTCTCGCAAGGCGTCCTTAATCCAGCATATGTTGTTCGGTTTACTGCTAAGGTTGTCGATCGTCGGCGCTTTGTTATCGTTAATATAGACGGTGAAAATCTTCTCCGCCCCTTTGACCCCCGCGGCGTCGCTGCACTGAATGTGCAGGTTGTAGAAGGGGTTCGTGTCGTAGCTAAGCGACCGCCCCGCCACCGCCTCGCTGACGTAGTAGATCACCCATACTGAAAGAAATCGCGCAGTTGTAATGACGTCATAAATATGGGACATTCTCAAGAAAACATGTTTATTTATTGTATATTTTTACTGACATGTCTTCAAAAGAATGTATGTTTTGTATTATCTGCAAACGCATGTTTGTTTTTGTACATGCAAGTTACTGATGCTTACATCAAATAAACTGTCCTATTCTGTTCTATAAAAATACTTAAATTTTGTCTTTTGGCGATTTTAATATTATACATACTGAAAATAGTGGATATGGCGTCATAAAAAAGTTGTTTAAATAAGTAGAACTTGAATGACGTCACTAGGTGCAAGAATATGATAATTACTGAAAGGTAATACTTATCACGTAAACTGACGACATAAATATACTGTTTATACTTAAATTATGTTCATCAATGTTTCTAAAGATTGAAGAAAAATGTAGGCCTATCCTGTATGTATAGATCGACGTGGCGTAATGAATATTGTGTCCGCCTAGCGACTGGGAGGTCATGGGTTCGAATACCACTGCGGAAGCTTTCTTTTGATCCCCAGTCCCAGAGACACCAAGTTACGCAGAAAACAAACTCAATAGCGTTTAAATAAGACTGGTGTATTTTATGCATCAGAGCCAAAATAAATAGGTATATACTGTTTTATACCTTTTGTGGCGGGCCCGTATTTGACGTTAAACTCGTTATACGTCGGTGACGTCTGAACGCGTCCTCCGTTAACGTCAACGTCGTGAGTTGCTTTTCCGCAGTCTGCCACTCGTCCAGAGTTGACGCCGTCGGCAAACTCGTTATCTTTGGACCCTTAAATGATACAGTATACATTGGGTTTCGTTTTGGAACTTGACTTAACCCATTTATGCCTTGAGTCTTTAAAAAAGGCATTGGCAAACAGCGTAGACCCAGTTGAGACGCCGCATGATGGTGGTCATCTGGGTCTGCGCTGTTTGCTTAAAGGAATTTCTGTAAGAGATATTCTAAATATAGAAATTAATATACTCGACATCCCTATTTTTGGAAATAAATTGATCCAATTTAGAAGGATGGGAGAGTCCACTAGGCATAAATGGGTTAATGTATTTGCTTGAAGTGTCGTTCGTGCACAGGCACAGTCTAATCTGGGACGACACTTAATGCGCATGCATTTAAACCAATTTTATCAGAAAGACGCTCTCGTGAGGATGTACAAATCAACGTTAATCGCGACGTAAATATCAACGTTACTCACGACGTAAATATCAACGTTATTCACGACGTAAATATCAACGCTACTCACGAAGTAAATATCAAGATTTACTCAACACGTAAATATCAACGTAACTCAATACGTTAATATCAACGTTACTCTCGACGTTTTGGAATTTGACGACGTAAGTATCCGTGGTTTGAAGAAGGCCGTCAGTGCACGTGACGTCAAGATTATACGTCGCCTTTGTCTCAAAGTCCAGAGCTCCAGCCGTCTTCACGATTTGGTTGCCTGAAAGACGTTTGTGCGTGAGCTTATATAAGTCTCATTCGGCGAAAACTGGACTGAATGCACGTGCTAAAGCGTCATCTCAGATCAGCCTATGCAGTTCCCACAGGCTAATCAGGGACGACACTTTCCACCTGAACTGGATTTTTGCTAAAGAGGCTTCCTTTAAACAAAACAAATAAATACCATAAAAGCGCAATTCATGGCATTATGATTTTTTGGGAAACAAATGAGGAAATTGCGTCGGTCATTTTCCGATTTGTATGTGTTAAATTCGTAAATGGGTCGATCCATGAAATCAAGGAAAATTAATACCCCACAAATAAAATTGATTTTACACTGATACGAGAGATTATGTACTAACCAGTGACGGCGATTGGTCCCCCGTCAGCGCTCGTCATTGAGCAGGTGGCGTCAGACTTATTAACGAAATTTAACGTCTTTAACGTCAACGTTCCGCTAACGTCCTCAGCGACGTCACTGCAGCCCCCAGGGTTAGTGATCACCGGTGCCTACGGAAATATATCAAAACGGGGCTTAATGCATGTGCGCACAGGCTAATCAGGTACACTTTCCGCTTTTATGGAAGTTTCCGTTTGAAAGAAGTCTTTCCTGAACACAAATTAAGCCCAAGCGTAAAGCGTTGTCCCAGATAAGCCTGTGCAGTCCGAACAGGCTAATCAGTGACGAAACTTTCTTCATAAGCTGGATTTTTTGTTCAGAGGAGACCTCTCTTAAACAAAACACGTTTAATGCGGAAAGTGATGTCCATAATTAGTACCTGCGGACGAACATGCATTAAACCCCGTTTTTCTAAAGTGAGGTTCAAATAATTATTTGAGAGCAGCCGCGTTCAATTCATTGATTATAATGTATAAAATAGCATTTATTGACAAACATTATAACTTCTTTGAAATATAGTCATAACTCAGTTAAAATATTTACCAACGAAAAAACATTTATTATCTGACCTTACATACAACTTACACCTAGCATATGACACATTGTAAAAGGCTTTAACATTTAACATTTACATTCCTTTGTGTCTGGAGCGATGGATAAGTGGCCCTTGACGTACCGTATTGATTATGTTCACAATCAGCGTCTCTTTGACGGTGAACACGGAGTCGCCGCACGTGATCTCGACGTTCACGGCTCCGGAACTTCCTTCGAAATCGAATCCGCCTGGATTGTGGGCGTACACCAGATACTCTGCATAAAGATGTAAATCTTGCTAAATTGGTCGTTGTCAGCTGAGGTTCTACTTAAAAGTACCCCGGGTACTCTTAAGTACTCTCGTAAGTTATTAAATATGCACAAACTATACTAAATAAACATACACACACACACTTGTTTAATGTATCGGCTCTTTCCCGTATGATGAAACTTACGCTGGCAATCACATCTAATTGACTTTAACATTGTTAAAGAAACTAGTTCTTACTTATCATCTGTAAAAAGCATAAAGTAGAAAAGAAAATGAGTTGTATTCGGTGAATAGTGATTTTAATTCACACGTGATCGCAGAAAAAAATTGTAATGATCAGTCGCCCGAGGGGTAACTTCCCAAATTTTAGGGTAGGGGTGTCCAACTGAGACTGCGAAATGTGACCCATTTTTACACCAGAACTCTGATAATGTAGACCCATTTTTACACCGGAACGCTGATAAAGTAGACCCATTTTTACACCGGAACTGTGATAAAGTAGACCCATTTTTACACCGGAACTCTGATAAAGTAGACCCATTTCGATACAAGATTTTGAAAAAGCAGACCCATTTGTATACGATGCCATTGAGAAAGTGGACCCATTTTAAGACAAGATTTTTGATAAACTGAGCCCATTTTAATACTAGAATTTGATAAAGTGGACACATTTCATACTAGAATTTTTATCTTTACATATTAATACAGAATACTTATTGAATTTGCTTTTATATGTTTATTTGTTTTCATATAATTTTGATTAACATATAAGAATGAAATTTATCAAACGCATTTTTATCCTGATATTTTCAAATATATATGCATTTATATACAAGCAAATTTATGATTTCAATACCCATATCAATGCTAAGATGCTCAAAACGATACCCATATCTATAATTTTAGTCGAACAATACACCCAATATTTTCGGCACACCCCTATATACCCCTAAATAGGAGGTTACCCTTTGTATAAGTGTCCGTTTCAAGACAAATAAACAGTATGTGTCGTAAAGTATGTGGGGTTTACTACAATTTAAAGAATAGAAATCAACTCCTCTTTTTTTAAAAATGAATGCGGGACAAAATGGACCACGCGGGCGCCTAATAATTATTTTACAAAATACGATGTTCAATTTGATCAAATATGTGTGGCCTTAAGATTGAATACAGATAAGTATATTCAGGGCGAGTTGGAAACCCTAAACTGCAAGCTGTGGCGTTGTGTAAACAATGACGTCATTATAATATATTATCGATATAAACCACAAGCTTTGTCGTCCTGTACATAATGACGTCATTATATAGATATAAACCACAAGCTGTGGCGTTGTGTAAACAATGACGTCATTATATAGATATAAACTACAAGCTGTGACGTCGCGTAAACAATGACGTCATTATATAGCTACAAACCACAAGCTGTGGCGTCGGGTAAACAATGACGTCATTATATAGATATTAATAGTTCTTTTTCCGGGCAAATCTTAAGATTCTTAAAAAAATCCGAGTTTATAACATATTACATATTTCGACAATGAATGGATCCATATTTCCACACCAGGCAAATGGTTTGTGAAATTAAACAGCCTACAAAGTAACTCATACCGCCTAGGTCCGATACTGTGAGAGTATATAGCAATGTTTTAGACGTCACTGACTCGGCTATTGACGGTCAAGTAACCGCAGGGAGGTTAACAAACACCGGAGGCTGAAAGAGAAACACACACTAATTATTTAATGAAATGGGCCGGTTTGATTAAAAAACGGGGTTTTAATGGACCTTTTCAAGTTTTGATAAATTGACAAAATAAAAAAATGTTTCGTTGTAGTTATGATATTTGTCAGGAAACAGTAAAACTGAACATTTACCATGCTCTAAAATTTCAAGAATACGCATCTTTTGACGATTTAATAACCTGAAAATTATAAAGCGTTCCAACGCGAAACGTTTGAATAATTTGGAGAGTTCTGTTGTTGTCGTTATATTCAGTGACACTACGAGAATTGGGTATATAAATAATAAAATCATGCGTTGTATTAGCACGGATGGCCGAGTGGTCTACGCGTTTGACATTTACTCCAGAGGTAAGTTGTTCGAGCCCAGCTGAGGGTTCTATTTTCTTTAATTTAATTCTTGTTTTTACTGGAGCTTTTTAGATCCAATGTTTACATTTATCAATATAAAGCATTTAATGATACCCGTCAATATCTGCTAAAATTTGTGAAAAGGCCCCTGTAAGGCATGTGCGTGAAGTGTCGTCCCAGGGACGAGACCTTCTGCTTAAACTGTTTTTATGATAAGGAGAGGCTTCCTTTAAACATAAATAAAAACATTCGAACGGAAAGAGTCGTTCCTGACTCGCCTGTGCGAACTTTACAGGCAAACCTGGGACGATACTTTACGCAAATGCATTAAAACCCGTTTTCTCAGAAAAAGGCTCAGTTGGTTTTTAACGAACGAAATCATTGATTTCGAGATGTCCCGATGTGTTCCGATTTGTCCCGGTGTATTCCGATGGGTTCCGATGTCTTTGTGTCCCAGTTTTTTACAGTTTTTTTTCAAGCAATACATGAGCCGCTTTCAGAGACAGCACTTTCAAAAAAAATTGTATAATACCTTATAATGCTCTTGTTATAAACAATGATAAACGTGTAAGAACTCAAAATAAAACCATATGTAACTAAAATATAAAAAAACGCATGTTTCATATGTAAAACAAGGTTTGTAGTACCATCTTAGGAACTTAACGAGTTATTTCCGTTGGTGTAACCTTTTGTCTAAACTATGTTAAAACTGAAAGAATTAAAAATCAAACTTATGTGTCCTTGAAATACCATCAAAGGTACTTGAGGTGTTTTTGTTCAGTATGTGTGGACAGACAGAACGACAGATCAATGTGGATCGACAGACCAAAGCCAAAATATAACCAAAATTTCTCGATAATTCCTGTTGTATATTTTGATTTATAATATGAATTTTCAGCTTTGTCTCATATTAAGTTACCGTGAAAATACCTTAGGCCAATGGTGGGAGATCGGCAGGGCGTAGTTTCCATTTTATTAGTATACCAAATATAATCCGTGTGTTGCCGGTTGATGAAAAGTGTGCAGCCAGTCCGGGAGTCGAACCCGGGACACCTCAATTGCAGGGCGAGTGCTCTCCCGACTGAGTTAAACGGGTCGCCACACATCTTTCCACCAATCCCGCTTAAGATCGGTACCGTGACATATGACAGACCTACATGCCAGACTGTTCTTCGTCTTGGACTACTTACGCTGTTTTCCAGCTCCACTGCGTAGTGATATCTCGCGCTAAAGACGTTACCGTCGTCGCAAATAATCGTGACGTTATGAACGGGCGTGACGTCATAGTTCAGGGACGCTGGCGGGCGTCCCTTGTACAAAATCTGGAACGCTTAAAGAAAGAAAACAAGCGTGTGTTAACAAATATAGTATCATATTTTCATGCCCGCTTTATCGAAATAACATCCCCATTGAATGTTGAAAAAGCAAACACGCGCAGGATAGTGACACCATCTCGATTAATTTCTTTAGCAGTGTTCAAAAGAAGATGGCTGGAAAAAAGCATGAAAAAATGCGAATCCTTCGCATTACAAACGGGAAAACCGAAAGTGCTTCAAAAAAATAAATATGTGAATTTTGACCTTTGACGTTTATTTTCAAATTTGACGTCAAGCATGTGTCGTGTATGTTTTATCATCAACCTTAAACACGTGAAATCGTCCGTTGAAGAAAATGCGTTTAATTCAGAAGAAAATGTGTTTTGGACTTGCATACCTGGTACAGTTCCGGCTCTGATCTCAAAATGCGTCGCTTCCGGTGTGGCACACGCTTTACAGGATATGGCGTCATCAGAATCTTTAAGACTGAATGAGTTGAGTTGCAGGGCGGGGAAGGAAGTGTGTTGCAGGAACTGATATGACGTCGTCGGAAATGACGTCAGAACTGGGTCCTACGATGAAATGATTTTAAAATAAATTGTCATTTACAATTGCAAAATGTTTAAGCGTTTATTGCTTTCCCCGAGATTCAATAAAGGGACTTTTGGAATCAAAAGATGATGCGTTACCTATTTGTTACGCATGCTTAAGAAAATATGAGAAGAATATGAGAAGAGAAACGCTTAATTGGTTCACAACATATTCGGCGCATTATCGAGTAAAAATCGTTACAAAAGATTTCATTATTTTTCCGATTACACGAGCAGATTATCCATAAATGAAACAATATTTTTTATTTAGTCATTATTGTTATTTTTATCTGTTAAACACATCGTATACATTCTTTTGTGAATCTATAACAATTATTTTGAAAACCGTCATTTAATTAATGTTTGAATGAGTAAGTCATTTTGAAGGGACTGTCCAACAGAATTTGGCATGTATTAAAGCTTGTCATTAACTGCTTAAAATGCTTTATATTGATAAATTTAAACATTTGAACTACAAATCACCAGTAAACAATAAGAATACAAATTTTAAAAAGAAGAAAAAACGTTAACCTCCACAGTGCTCGAACTACTGACCCCTAGAGTCATGGAGTTTTGGAGTAAAATGTCTCCCGACTTTACCACTGGACCATCCACGCTCACGACTAATGCTGGGGTATTTTTTCGGCGTAAGCTGCATAAGCCAGCTTTTCACCTTAGCCTGACCTTTGTAAGTGTCCAATAAAATTCCAATAAAATTTCCCGCGGCTAGGTACGAATGAATACACTTCATTTATTCCATTGGCTGATTTGAGTATACCACCAGAACATTGGAAACATATCCGCGTCTTTGTAACACTGTTTTACTGTATGAAACAATTTTATCTCGAATGAAAAGGCTTAATAGATAGAACAGTTTTACACTCAATTCTCGACATCAATACAGTTTGTGCGTACACCTTTTATTTTCAGAGTATTACCAGCGCAAGAGCGTTTATACTTAAAAGGCTATGTTCTCATATTTAGTACTTACTTCCTTATTCCTGTCAACATGTTAACATGTAAAAGTATAAAGAGCAATGGAAGCGAGGCCTCACTTTAAAGCATTGCATTTCAACCCGCGAGGTATATCGGGTCAATTCGCGGACATTCAGAGTTTATATACAGGTCATCACCGGAGTTGGCGGCCAGTAAAATAATCGTTATATAATAAAGACGCTATCCGTGAACTAGGTGACCTGGAATTTTCTTTAGACCAGAAATATGTTAAATGAAGATATTCAGCAATATAATTATGGTATGTAAATAATAGATTCTTAATGTGTTTTCAACAATACAATGATAAATATTATTGTTGATAAATTTAACAATAATTATTCGTCCATATTGCCTAATGTACTAAAGTGATATTATGAGCATGTAACAGTTTATAGGTGTCTATCGCAACCGTTGATTATTTTTGATGTTTCTACTTCATATACACTTATATTAATTAATGCAGCATCATCATACTAAAACAATATACCAGAAAGAGAAAAATAATGCATTTGAATATCAACCGTACTTTCGTTTGACAACTGATCATGCGTTTACGAGTTGAACCTAAATTTAGTTTTAGTGCAGATTTGTTCATACGACACAAAGACACGAAATTGTTTTACGGATCATTTCAGCTTACAGGACTGGGTGGGTCACGTAAGAATATCGAATATAGAATATATTTTTATAAACAACTGGTAGCAAGGTGAGTTGCAGATAATTAATCAGTAACCACATTTTAACTAACTATTTTGACCTGTTAATTCTTTTCAGCTCAATTCAACAGTGCAAAATGCCCATAATATCACTTTTAGCATTAGCACGATGATAATTGATACTGTTAATAATCGAATCAAATAGCAATGCCCGACAAACCACTAAAACAGGTTTGTTCGAAGAACGCGCCTATAAATACGGATTCTTCTCGTGTGGCCGGTTGACTCATATGTTTAAATTTCACTTCCATTCTTCTTTTGGTTTTCTGTTTTGTATCTATAGGTTTATGACCAGCAATATGTTATAATGTAAAATAAGCCGCGAAAACTCCCCGTAACATCCCGTACTGCGTGTGATGCAGCTAAGAACTGCACAGAAAAAGACATTCGCTATACTTGATCTCATTCATTAAACTATTTACGCCGTATATCTTTTTTAAAGATATTTCTTGTTAGCTATATAAGCAATTCTCGTAGTTCCCCAAAATATCGATTCGCGTCGAACGACGCTTTTGACTGTTGGACAGTCCCTTTAAGGTCAACCACGATTCCGGTTTTCTACAGACCTACCTCATCAACGATGTTGACGTTGAACGTCCCAGTGATGACGTTGACGGGGTTGCCGTCAGTACACCGTATCGTTAGCGCCAACGGCACCGCCTGGTCGTTGAAGTCGATGGCAGATTCCGTCACAGTGCTAGAGATCCAGACTTCTAATTCTAGGAATTAAACACCAAAAAATCATTTGCTTGAAATGCTTAACGCGCATACCGAGAGAAATTCCTCGAAAAAAAGAGACATAAAAACAATAGATACAGTTATCACACTTTTCACACAAACTTGAAAATTAAATTAAAAAATGCTTATTAAATGCAAAAATTTCATTTGATTGTTTCAACTAAAACATCATTTTAAATACAAATAATGATAGCAACATGTGGTATTCACATTCAGTGATAGTATGTAAGCAACATAAACGTAATACAATAATTCTGACTTCCATTAAAGTCGTCCCTGATTAACCTGTGCGGACTCTATATGCCAATCTGGGACGAAAATTTATACACACGCGTTATTGTTCCTGCAATCAGAAAATAGTAATTCTCCATATTTTGTTTTCGATTTTAGATGGTAATGAACTCACGTCTCTAAAAAAGAACACTTCTGTGACCGTTCTTACATCTCAACTGGACTTTCAAACACGATACTTTCGTAAATGTAAAATGGCTAACCGAAATCATGAGTCTTTGTGACAAATCTAGATAATAAACCTAAATAAACTGATCACTAATGTTTCTTTTGTCTGCAGGTAACAGGGGCGTAGTGAATATGGTTCCAACCTAGCGACCGGGAGGTCATGGGTTCGATCCCCACTGTGATAGCGATCTTGAGATCTCCCCAAAATACACTATGTACTATTTCTACCCAAGAAAAGGACTTGATAGCGTATCAATAAGCCATAGGTTTGCAATGCAATTAAGCCAATATAAATAGGTTTAAACTAAGCTAAACTGTGTACTTATGTTTCTAATGATTATTCACCTGGCTGAGAAACATTCACCGGTGACGTCACATTTCTGATCTCATACACGGTGGTGGATGGTGACGTCACATGCGGGTCTGTAGTCGTAAACTTCCCGAGTAACGTCTGTGTGACAGTGACGTCAGAGACGTTAGGGGAACTTCCGGGGATCCCGGATACAAACGTCGGCGGCTGCCAAAACAGAAGGACAATGAAAAAAATCAGTTTAACAGCCAGGCGTCATTTTTGGTTTTCGTTTGTTAAATATAACCGCGTTTACGTACATTTCTATTATTGATTGCGGTTTTACCGTGATGACTTTTGGTTTACATTGGGTTTCTGCATAACAACATGAGCGGGAACATTTATTGTTGAGGGAACATTTGCCGGGATGATTTTTTTGTTTATTTGGTTCCAGTATAACTACGTTAACTTGAACATCTATTATTGAAGGCGCATTGGCCGGGGTGACTGTTTGGTTTCCTTTGGTTTCGCTGTGACCACATTAACTTGAACATTTGCTTAATGCGTATATGCCGGGATGTTTATCGGGTTTCGGTTAAACCGGTTAATTTGCGAACGTTAAACAACCTACCGTATCGATCACTGGTTGTGTGAACTTCGAAGTGACGTTATTGACGCCATCTGAGCAGTCGAAGTTGATGACGTAAGGTCCGTTCGCTGCTCTTAGCGTTACCCCCGCCTTTACGTTAATTGTAAACCCTGAAATCGTGCACGCGCTGTTTTATATCGATATGAAATTCACTCTGGGATAACGGGGCTTAATGCATGTGCATAAAGTGTCGTCCTAGATAAGCCTGTGCAGTCAAAACAAGCTAATAAGGGACGATACTTTCCGCTTTTTTCTGAATTATTGTATATTGGAAGTCTCTTATTAGTAAAGAAAGGTTTAGGCAAAAAGGGCCTTCCCTGACTAAAAGCCAGGCTAATCTAGTACGACACTTTTCGAACATGCATCCCTTTTTAACCAAACTGATGACTAACTAGTAACGAAAGTATTTTTTTGAAAGTAAATTTTTCCCCGCTGGGTCTGACAGTATTTCTATGTCATGATGGCCTATGGGAATTAGCATTGTGAATAAAAATGAGGTATGATAATAGAAAATAACGTCTCCATGTGAACTGGCTTAGCCAATGAAATCTGAATATTATACACGAGGTAATATAAAACTCACAGTGCAGAGACCTTTAAAGGTATTTATCCGTGACTCAATTAAGCCATGTTCTGGGAATACTAGGCAAAATGCATCTTCGTAAAATGTCGTCCCATATTGTCCTGTGCAGTTCACACATCCAAATCAGGGACGACACTTTCCGCTTAAGCTAAATTTTCGTGTAGAATCCACTTCATTTAAATGAAAACAATCTATAAACAATCAATAAAAGCGAAAAATGTCGTCCCTGATTAGAGTGGGTCCGCTCAGGGACGACATTGAACGCACATGCATTAAACCCAGTTTACCCAGAACGAGTTTCTAATTGTTATAGATTTTCCCAGTTTATTACTTGGTGCAACGCCGGCGCCCACTTCAAAAAGGGCGTTTTCCGGCGATCTTGCAGAGCACATAACGGCGTCGTCGCTATCAATAACGCTGAACGTGTGAAGGGTCTCGGTGGCGTGTTTGAGACCGTCGAAAATGTTAGTTCCGGTCGCAGGCAGTGCGGTGAATACCGGTGGCTGAAGTCAATCATTACACAGAATATAACGTCATCACTATCGAAGATTTTCTGTTACTAGTTACCATTGGGCACGGGTATTCGCTGAATTTTTAGCTAGACAAAATAACACGTCAAGTCAATATTTTTTATAAATAATCAAATACCACATGCCCAAAATATACAACATACATTTTAATAGAGTATAAATATATAAATATACACTAATTGTTAATTGCTGTAAAATTTCCTTAAAAGAATGTAATCAGTAATTATTAAAGTTCTTATTTTATTCGACAATTACAATAATAATAATAATTACCCGGTCTCCTAAGAGATAGGCTCGTATCCTTCATACAAAACGTTTTTTAACTCCCAAACCAACAACATTAAAGGGCTGACCCCGACCACAGAAAAATACATGTTTCCTCCAATAGCAAATATAATTATAAAAGATTATAGAATCGGAATTAGTTATGCAGTGCCTTTGTTTATATGAACATATATAACGATTTGCAGCAGTTCTTGAGAGTGTATTTTAAAACATCAGGTCGTTTTTCAAAGAGTATTCAATAATATACAAAAGGTATAATGCTCCTCAAGCCATTCATGAGGGTTTCCATATCCTATAATAACATGAACGAAACTTACCGAGTCGACGATGTTGACGTTAAACGTCCCCGTGATGTCATTTACAACGTTTCCGTCTGTGCACTTGATTGTTAGCGGCAGCGGAACAGCCTGGTCATTGAAGTCGATAGACGCCTGGGTAACGGCGTTACTGATCCACACTTCGAACTCTGTAATACAATGGAACTAGATTTCAGCCCTCACGAATTAATATTTCAAAGCGGAAAATCTCGTCTCTGATGAGCGTACGCGGACTGCACAGGCTATTCTGAGACGACTCTGTACGTACATGCATTAAGCCCCGTTTTCCAAGAACGAGGCTCGTATGAGTTACGTTTACTAAGACGTGTTAAATACTTACATATAACAATAAGTTAAATACTTACAGCAACAGTTCAAATATTTATATGAACCGCACTCTGTGAAAATGGGGGTTTAGGCATGTGCGTAGAGTGTCGTCCCAGATTATCCTGCGCGGTCCTGTACAGGCTCATAAGGGACGAAACTTTTCGCCTTAGCAAAACAATTTGCCAAGAAGAGAGTTTCTTGAAACGAAAAATATCATAAAAGCGAAAAGTGTCCTTCCTGATACATACTGCACAGGCGAATATGGGATGACACTTTACGCACATGCATTTAACCCCTTTTTTTCACAGAGCGCGGCTCATTTATTTTTGACTAAATTGTTACCCGGTTTCTGGGGATCGGTCGGTGACGCAATTTTTTTGATCTCATAGACTGTTGTCACAGGTGACGTCACAGAACACGTCGTATCCGGGTCCATAGTTGTGAACTTCCCCAATGAAGTCGCAATCACGGTGTCGTCTGAGACGTCAGGGGAATTTCCGGGAATTCCAGTCACAAATGTCGGTGGCTACACGGCATAAAAGAAATGAAGGATATTTGTTGGATTTAGTGAAATATCGATTTTAATTCACGAGTGATCGAGCAGAAAATTCTATGATCACGAGTGAATATAAATCGATATTGCAGCGAAGCCTTCAAGTGTTCTTTTTATTTAATGCTTCCAAATGACTATTTTGGTATTGAAACTGGAGAATTACGCTAAAATAATGACGTCATGACACAAAAACAACAACGTAATTTCACAGTAAAATTATCGATAATTTTCACTGTTAATTTTCACTGTTTTTCAACAGAGCACTATCTATTATAATTACCTGATTTTTCTCTATAAACCACTGGAAAGCATACAATAAAAGCCCATAACGCGACACTCGAGTCTCGCTCTCTCGTTTAAATTAAGGCTCTTGTCAGCGAAAATCAAGTTTTGGGCGGAAATGTCGTCCCCGATTAGCCCGTGAGGACGGCACAGGCTTATATGTAGCGACACTTTTCGCACATGTATGAACTCACATTTTCCGAGAGCGCGTCTCAAATGTATCATTTCACAAATGTGTAATATTGTTTTTATCTCCCTTAAGCTTTTGAAAAAACTATCATCATAATTTACTTACAGAAAAAATGTAATATCCCTTAAGCGTTCTTATCTTAATCATCTTATCGATCGAATCAATGCGATAGCAGAGGGGTAATCACGTGAAAGTCAAGATGGCGACGTCATTGCCGAGATAGGTATTTTTCGCCGTTTTATACCCTTTATTGCTTGTATTTTTTTTAATGTCGCTCACTTTCCAGCCATATAAGCAACAAAGTGTCTGGCGTTTACTTCGTATTTACATTCGCTTTATATCTCGACTGTAGTCGCTGCGAAATTTCGTAGCGGAATGAAAAATTACAGTTCCACTAAGAAAATCTTCGGGGAGTAAAGTCGAGATATATTAAGCGAGTTTTAATACGAAATAAACAATTGTTTGTACTGATTTGACTGGAAACTGAGCGTCATTTACAAATTAAACAAACGTATTAAAGGTTATAAGACCCCAAAAAGTAACTGTCTCGGCATGGACGTTACCATCTTGGCTATCACGTGAATATCCTCGCTGGATAGGTTGGCTTAAAATAAATCATAGTTTCATTTTATTGAGACCTGCGAACAACTAGGTCCTGTTCTGTGCCCTTTACTTTTTCTTGGTTTTATTAACGGCACTCATTTTTTCTTCAAACTTAAGCCATTAATCTAAATGATCCGGCGTCTCATACTTCACATATATTACGTTATATTAAAACATGTGTAGCAAAATGACTTGGGCATTATAAAAAATAGGATTTGGCTTTTAAAACACCTTGTCTATTCATACCAATAAAAATTAATTCATTGAATGGTCAAATGCGGTTAAATTTAGACAATATCAAACCCTTCGTATTGTAACCTTTTTCTTTAACAAGAAGATGATTTTAATAAACTTCTAATGACCGGCGAATAGCAACTCGCTCTGAAGTCGTGTGTGGATCGAAAGATGTAAGCACTTTATAACTACTACAAGTCGCGAACCCAGCCTTTTCATCTAAAATTTAGCTCCACTCCTGACAGTATTGCGCATAAAAAGATTGTACATTTTCATAACATGTATAAGAAATATTATATTTTATTTATGCTTAGCAATGTTATATAATTATATTATATGTTTGAAGATTTAACGGAGAAAAAAAATCTTTTTTTAATTTTTCCAAGGGGGATAACTCCACTCAAGTTCATCCGATTTTCAAATCTTTTCAGTGTTGTAATTGTCATGGCATTCCATCATAATCTATACATAACATCGATGGATACTCTATGATGTTTTCGATACCACAACACCGTTACGAACCTTATCAAGTACGGGCTGTGTGAACGTTGAATTGACGACGGTTACGGCATCTGTGCAATCAACGTTCACGACGTACGGACTAACAGCTGCAACTAACGTCACTCCTGCTTTCACGCGGATATTGAACGCTGAAAAGGAAAGTCATTGGAATCGTTTTTTCCATTTTCATTATAGACTGATTTTTGTGAAATATTTAACATATAATAGACAGTTACGATAAATTTAGCGACTTGAACGATTCTGTGTTGGAAAGTGTTTGGCTTATATTTCAGTCGTAAGAAATGAAAACATATTTTTGCATTCTGACGAGGAACATCAAGTAACTTTACATCACTGAAAATATAAGTATAGAAAAACACAACGGCGGCTTTGATCGACGTTTCTGTTAATTAGCAATTACAGTTAAATCATTACAAATTGTGGGACATGAAATTTCTTTGATTTTGTCGGTTAACCGACCGACGAATATAAGATTCTAGAGTCCAACTTTTTTTTCAAATTCACAAATTCGCTCACTTTTTTGTCCACAAAATTCACTATTATGTCCATTCTTGTTTAATAACTATCGAAATTTTTATGCCGACGAATAAAAATCATTTTACAGTATTCATAAAAATTTGTTAAAAGGGGTTTTAAGTGATAAACCACGCACCTGGGCTAGTTGCGGCTTCCACTTCAAAAAAGGTGGCTTCCGGCGCTTGTATGGAGCTCGTGACAAGGTCGTCGCTGTCGGTCACACTGAACGTATGGAGAGCCGCCGCGGCCGCCTGCAAACCGTCGTTGATGGAACTTCCGGTAGAAGGTAGTAAAGTAATAACCGGGGGCTGTAGTAAAACAATCAAGTGTAATTTAATGGGCAATACGTATAGGCATAATTAAAGCATCCGCGTCAATTGTCGTCACATATTAGTCCGTGCAGTCCGCACTGACATGTCAGAGATGATTACATTAATTCTCTTCTTAACAAAAATTATGTTTAGGCGGTAAGAGGCGTCCCTTTTTAGCCTGTGCGCACTGCACAGTCTTATCTGGGAAAAGACTTCACAAACAAGCATTAAGTCCAGTTTCCCAGAACGATGCATATAATAAATAGAAGGGAAAGTGGACATCCTTGTGAAATTCCTTATTTTGGCGTAAGCTGTATTAAGCCAGCTTTTCACCTCTCCTGACCTTTGTAAGTTTCCAATAAAATTCAAATAAAGTTTCCCGCGGCTAGGTACGAATGAATACACTTCATTTATTACATTGGCTGATTTGAGTATACCACCAGAACATTGGAAACATATCCGCGTCTTTGTAACACTGTTTTACTGCATGAAACAATTTTATTTCTAATGAAAAGGCTTAATAGATAGAACAGTTTTACACTCAATTCTCGACATCAATACAGTTTGTGCGTTCACCTTTTATTTTCAGAGAATTACCAGCGCAACGCGTTTATACTTAAAGGCTTTGTTCTCATATTTAGTACTTACTTCCATATTCTTGTCAACATGTTAACATGTAAAAGTATAAAGAGCAGTGGAAGCGATGCCTCACTTTAATACATTGCATTTCAACCCGCGAGGTATCGGGTCAATTCGCGGCCAGTGTATGAATGTCAGAGTTTATATACAGGTCATCACCGGAGTTCGCGGCCAGTAAAATAATAGTTATATAATAAATACGCTATCCGTGAACTAGGTGACCTGGAATTTTCTTTAGACCAGAAATATGTAGATTCTTAATGTGTTTTCAACAATACTATGATAAATATTATTTTTGATTAATTTAACAATAATTATTCCACCATATTGACCAATGTATTAAGCATGAGCCCGATGATTATCGATACTGTTAATAATCGAATCAAATAGCAATGCCCGACAAACCACTAAAACAGGTTTGTTCGAAGAACGCGCCTATAAATACGGATACTTCTCGTGTGGCCGGTTGACTCGTATGTTTTAATTTCACTTCCATTCTTCTTTTGGTTTTCTGTTCTGTATCTATAGGTTTATGACCAGCAATATGTAATAATGTAAAATAAGCCACGAAAACTCCGCGTTACATCCCGTACTGCGTGTGATGCAGCTAAGAACTGCACAGAAAAAAGACATTCGCTATCCTTGATCTCATTCATTGAACTATCAACGCCGTATATCTTTTTTAAAGATATTTCTTGTTTACGTTAAAATAGTTAGATATCTCATTGTTATTAATGTTAATATTTTGTTCCTGTTGTATATGTTGAGGGTTATATGCGAAACTGCTTTATTTGCTGCACATTTCTATGTCATAGCCCTGTCACACCGGACTGGCGTCCTTACGGCGACCTATGACTGTGTTTCTGGAAATTACTGATTGTCGTAGTAAGGACGCTTATTACTTTTTCTGTAAAAATGCTGTTTTTCGCCTTCCCGTCACACCAGCGTCCTGGTTTATGGTGTTCTGCGCGTCCTCACGGCGTCCTTAATACGTCCTTTAAGACGCACTGGGGTCGCATTCGGAATACCATAGTCGAAGTAGGGTCGCAATAGACGCCGCAAGGACGCAATGAAGTCGCAGTTTGGACGACATAGTCGTTCTGAGGACGCAATAGACGTACAAAGGACGTACTAAAGTCGCAATAAGGTCGCCGTACGGTCGTCTTGCAGTCAATTATCATTTTTTGTAGGTTTCAGCGGGGACCACACGACGTCCATGGCGACCTAACAGCGACCCTACCACGTCCCTACTACGACTATTTCGTCGTTAACAGAACGCCGTAAAAACGCCGGACTTCGGCGACCACTTTGAACATGTTCAAAGTGGTCGCCGTGGGCTCGCGTCCCGAGCATTTATTGGCGTCCTCACTGCGTCCTCTTGCGTCCTTACTGCGTTCCTCCGGCGTCTATGGCGTCCTCACTGCGACTTGGGTCGCAGTAAGGACGCCGGTCCGGTGTGACGGGGGTATAAGATAGCATAGTTTTGCATTCATACCTCAATATGTGAAGTGCAGACTATTCCAAGTAACAGATGAAGTCCAGATTTACTGAATACTTTTTGTGGTTTTACAAGGAAATATCTGTGATTTAAAAACGATAACTATTTCTTTAAACAGTGAATATACAGTGATTTAGCGATAATTTTCAACATTGTAGTATTAAATTTATCAATTTATGTTTATAAATGGTTTAAAGATACATTGAACACAGACTAATCTGAACATTACTGGCCCATAATCTTCTATTTTTACAAAACAGAAATCCGTAAATTAATGTGTGCACGAAAAAAATCATTTTTTGAAAAAAAAACATGAGTTTTCATGCCGACATAGATAAATGATTTTACAGTTTCTGTTACTCTGGATGGTCTGTTATGGCTGGTCTGTTATGGCTGGTTAGTGATATGGCTCAACGCGTCTCTTCAGTGATATTACATTATTTATGCACAGTGCTGTTTTCGTTTTGATTTGGATTTATTAGTTGTTAAGTTAATTATTGAGAATGATTTCATTTCTGATTGATTGCTGTTATAAGAATGCCTGTGTATAGTTGAGAAATTAGCCTTGCTCAAGAAAAATGGAGCTTAATGGGATAAGTGTCATCCCAGATAAGCATGTGCAGTTCACACAGGCTAATCAGAAAAGACACTTTAAGCCTTTATGGCATTTTTTGTTTAATTTAAGTCTCTTTAAAGAAAAATCCATTTTAGGCGGAAAGTGTTGTCATTGATTAGCCTGTGTTAATATCACAGGCTTATCTAGGTCACACTTTACGCACATGCATTAAGCCCTGTTTTCCAATAAAGCAGTTCATATGTATTTTGAGTGTTGATTTATTGCAAATTGTGTAATGATGGACCTTGACCCGATCAGAAAACAAAGTTTTGGGTTTTATTGTATAACATGCTTACAGCAACATATATAAAACAACAAATTTATGATGCACCTTACATAAATTGCTGTATTTTCTTTATTTATTAGAACTTCAAATTTAATTTTCATTTACACTTCTCTATTAAACCTCACAACAAGGCTAAAACTTTTGGCATGGTTGGCCACCCTATTCTTTCAGGTCTGTTTGTTCAGACTACATATCAGTTTTCCTAGAAAATCTATAAACCCGCCTAGAAAATCTGTGAACCCAACTAGAAAATCTATGAATCCCACTAGAAAATATATGAACTCAACTAGAAAAAATATGAACCCACCTAGAAAATATATGCCCCAAATAGAAAATCTAGGATCCCAAGTAGAAACTTTTTGAATTCACCTAGAAAACCTACGAACCAAACTAAAAAATCTATGAAACCAACTAGAAAACATATGAACCAACTAGAAAATCTATGAACCAAACTAGAAAATCTATAATTCCCAGCTTGAAAATCTTTGAATCCACCTAGAAAATCTATGGACCCAACTAGAAAATCTATGAACCCAACTAGAAGATATATGAACCCACCTAGAAAATTTATTAACCAAACTAGAAAATCTACAAACCCAACTAGAAAATCTATGAACCCAAATAGAAAATTTATGAACCCAAATAGAAAATCTTTGAACTCAAATGGAAAATCTTTGAATCCACCACTTGTTCTATGCAATTTGTTTAAGTATCACCTCATTACTCCAGCTTATTCTGTTACTTGTTTAAACAATGTACGCCTACTATGTCCACTTGGACTTTTGGCCTTCTCAAAGACCTATAGATAACTGTTATCTATAGGTCTTTGACCTTCTATATGTCTTGTTTAATTAACTGTATTTGCCTTTGACATATTGACCAGATTTTTAAAATATTCAAATCGTTTCAAATATTCACATTCTTTGTAAGAATAGTTATATAGCATAAGTGTGTTTAGAAATTCAAAATTCATTTTAAATGTACATGTACATGAAAAGTGTGGTTTACACTATGTTATATTTGTTTGTGTATACATGTTATTCTATATGGTGTATTGATGAATAAACAAATAAAACATGTCACTGCAACTGTTTTTTGTTTGTTGTTGTAGTCGCTGGTAATGAATTTGGTGTCCGCCTAGCGACCGGGAGGTCACAGGTTTGATTCCCACTGTGTGAGCGCTCTTAAGATCTCCCGCATAGACACCAAATACCACAGGAGGGAATCCCGTTGTTGTTTTTTTAAATATATATGCTATACTAAAAAAAATAAAAAAACTTTTTTAAATATATGTATTTATATGCTATAATAACATAACATATACATATAATTTTTTTAAGTATAGCATATATATTTAAAAAAAAAACGGATTCCCTCCTGTGCCAAATACTGGTTCTAGTACCAGGAAACAGACTCGAGAGCGTTTCAAAAAAGCCTCAGGCTTTCTATGCAATCGAGTTTAAATAAATAGGTTTTAACTAATTTAGCATTAAATTACTCAACCAAAGGCCTGCTTAATACAAATACATGGTGTTGAAGACTTTCATCTGCCATTTATGACAGTAATTTGTTGGTTAATCCCGGACAATATCTGATCAAAACGAGATAATCGGTTTGTGCTGAACCAAGAGCAATTCAACACCGGATAACAAATGCTCAGACGATTTTAAGATTGATATAAACAATCAAATAAAAACAACAAAATGACTCACGACAAATTATTTAATGTGACAAAGTGTTCGTTCTCCCAGACAAATACCACTACAGTCAGTTAAATAAGAAATACATGTATATATGTTGTGTGCATGGAATATATCTATTGTTGATGTTTCCATCCTTATTTGTTTCAGTACATTTACTTCAAGTCATTCTGAACCTTTTTCGATTTTTAAGATTTTTCTTATTTTGAAAATGATCTCTTAGGTGTGAGTCTTCTGTGTTTGTTTCGTTTTGGTAACCACACACATATTGAGAACCCAATGTGTTCAATGCCTACTACATTTTCAGTAAAAGCTTATTATAACAACGGAATAATCGTTTGAACATGCAGGTTTGGGTACACTGATGTCTTATGCAGGCACCAATAAGTGAATTGATATTATATATATTGAATTATTGTGAAAATAAACTATAATGATATCGACTTTTAAAATACGTTCTTATATGATTACAACGCTTTTTGCCAACCAGTGGGCGGAGTCTAAACTTTGTGGGTGAGCGTTACATCACTCGTCAATATGAACAGGTTTCTTGAAACCTACCAAGCCAAGGAACTCTTAGATGTATGCACAGTTGAAAATATCGTATGGTTATTTAACACATGGATGCTTTAAGATATTTTATTAAACGTTTCCCAAGCGTTCAACTGAAGAATTAGAATAACAACCGGATCTCTCGTTCATTTGTCTCATTTTGTCTGCACGGCGAAGTTGTTATAAAATATAAAGAAGTGAAATTCAAATCAATAAATATAAGCATAGTACTAAACGATGGAAAGAGACGAGATAATCCAACCGTGAGTTATTTACGACAAGGTTTAAACATCATGTGTGTATTGTATAATATCTTATTTGCGAAAACGTAGGATCAGAACATATACAGCGAGAAATCTAATGTATGTGTATGATTTAAACAACATAAATGATTATTCAATTTAACTAGCATAAATAATACATTAATTTCACGTGTTTGTAGAAGCAAAATATTGTGTTACAAGCACAAACATACGAATTTGTGTATGCTTTACCAACGTTTTATAATTTCATCGATTGTGATTGACAATCATTCAACAATGGATATGATTTCGCTTTATGGTAGCAATAATATTGTAATATTGTTTTTGAATCGATGACTAATTTTGTTTTTACAGTCATTTTTAAAACCTCTTGACAGACGCCATGAAAACGCAGTAAGTGATGTGCGGTAAGTGAGCTACTCCTGCAATGAGGTAAAATGGTCCGGTTATAAATTTGCGACTTAGTTACTTTTCCTGATTTTAACGAAGAAAACTTCCCTGTTTCAGTTTAAGAAAGATTTGGTTGCAACTTTTATATTTGTTTCAGTTTTTGTTACCCTATCTACATAATAAATTGGATGACACCTTGGTTTCTAAAGTATAACATTTCTTTTACATGTGTTATTTGTACAACTAAATCTTCCTTGTTTTGGTTTAAATCAGAAGTGGTTGAAACCTTAAGATTCCGATGTGGGTTTTTCGCGCTATATATATTTTTTGTCTATTGACATGTTGGTTAGGAATAGACAAGAGATGACCTGGCTAACTTGTTACAATTTGCGTCGTGGCTAATGCGCCGCAGGCGTCACCGCGTTCACAACATTATTATAACCAACGTCATTCATCTCAATTGGTTTGAGCTAAGTGTCACGCTAAGCATATTCAAACATGCAAAAGAAAATGTATACAGTTATTTCTTAAAGTGTATTATCTTGGGATAATAATTATTTAAACGTCGTAACTAAATTTTCGTAAAATATTCATAACGCATACGATGTTAAAAACGTGACAAGTCGTTATCTGCCTTTTAGATAACATTCCCTCGCCTTAGGCAATTAGTGTTAGCCACTAAGGGTTTTTATAACGTTTGTTTTGCCGGCCAATTCCTTATTAATTTGAGCGGTCAAAGCGCCAATCATAGGTCGATTCCGAATGTATTCGTCTATTTCCGTTGCCACCTTTCATTGGTGCTCTTCTCAAATGATTTTCTCACGTGACAGGCAAATGTTGTTTCACTGGTTCTCTGCTCACGTTATCTGCACACTTGACCATCAAATGAATTGCATGTATGTAATAATTTTATGAGTTAGCAAAACGATTAGGAGACGAAAGGGGGAAACGTCCAGCAATGTAGTGTGTTTGCTGCATTAGGCCGTTTCTTATTTTACTGCACGGGCGAATCGTTAAATTTAAAATTGTTGTGTATTTTGAGAATTTAACTGTACATAAAGAAATTGAAATTACAATTAAATTGGACTTGAATTCATCCCTGCATCTGTTGTACATTAACTCACACTGTTAAACAGATAAATGGACAATATTAAGAATGGAACAGACTTGCCAAATGCACCTCGTAAAAAACTACATTCACTCAGATACTACTATTCACGCCTATGTCAAATTGCGCATGTCGTTGTTAATCGAATGAGCTATGCGACATCAGTTTTCAGCTATTTAAAGCTACAGTCATGTGGACATGCTGTTTGAGGTCAAATCAACTAAGTATTCAACTGATGGGTCGTCAAATGTATAACAATATAATTTTCGACTGATGGGATGTTTTGCTATTAAATAACAACAGCACTTTATAGTTTCCTTTTTGGTTGTTCGCTAGAACAACCAAGGTCAATAGTCATGTTCCGAAAATCGGTATGCAGATACTACGACTGACCAAATCACACTCAATCCGCATCCGCGCCGAGAAAGAGTTCGCTGCGCGGAAGGATACATTTTGCATAACATTTTTTCTTTTATGAAAACAGTTCACTGCGAGTTACGTTATTATCGCGTCCTACAGCTATCCTTAAATACCACAGGGCAGGGAAGCCAATAGATGCAGTATCGAAGATGCAGTGGGACTTCTAATTGAACTCTGAAATGCACACCTGTATGGCGCACCAAAGGGGTGGGAACTTTAACTTCTGCTCGAGCAGTAATATGCTGCTCGAGCAGCAATTTACTGGTCGAGCAGCATTTGAATTCCGCTCGAGCAGCAAAATTTCTGCTCGAGCAGCAATATGCTGCTCGAGCAGCATTTATTTTAAGAATAAGCCATTGAACCCGTCAGCCAATCAAATTTGAGCTTACAAACGGACGACATAAGCTATCTCTACGGAAACAAAATAGACCGTGAATGAGCGTGAATATTGTTAGATTGGTTACCTCCCCTTATCTATCGTTACTCTCTATATAGGGATCGGTACAAGCTAATTTTACCGGTCCAAATTTGGACCGGTTAACATATCGCGAGATTATACGAGGTTCAGGGGAAGTTATCCGTGTACCATTTCCAAACCGGAAACAAAACATTTCCCGAACTTTTTGACAGCTGACAGGTAAGAATAAAAGCTCGTTCTAGTTAAATAAGATTTATAGATAGTAGTCGATAGATACACATAGTGAAGTTACGCCAAGGAAAGTTAATAAACGTGAGATCTGTGCTGTGTGTAAGGATGAAATTAAAAACGGAAATGGCAGGCGGTTGAATTCAGCATCCGGCAATAAGAAAAATCTATCTGGTTTGTTGTTGAAATATGGTGAAATTGATATTGTTGATGGCTTGATTTGTCGCGCTTGTGAAAAAAGAGTAATTCACCTCGATAAGAGTGTGTCAGACTTCCGGAGAGCGTGTCAAACAGATTTACATATATTATATTCAAAACGCGGTTCAAGTGATTCCTTCGACACGGGTGAGAATAGAAAACATTTTAAAAAATCCTTATTTTCGTTTTCAGGAGAAAAAAGGTTCTTTTCCTTTATCATGTTCAAAACCGATGTTTCAATTTCCTGAACTTTCCCCAGTGTTCCAAGATAGTTCTTCCTTTGCAGACTCCGGAATTTCTGTAGATACATATATTACAACATCAACACCAAGTGTCAAGAACAACATTGATTTACAAGATCTTTCTCCTGTAATCAAGATATGTGTTGACCCTATTTCTTTTTCAAAAAAGAGTGAGTGTAATAGTATTTTGCAAGAGCAAGATTATTGCAAAGAAACTGAAAAAAGACAAACAATGGAATTTAATGGTGAAACTATTAAGATGACGCTGTTTCGGAAATACGGCAACGATTCAAATACTAACGATTTTCCATATCCTGTCGGTAGAATGCCACCTTGTAACGCACTTCTGATACACAAAAATTGTCCAGGTTTTAAGTAACAATACGTTTGTTGTCGTTTGCAATTAATTTCCGTAAGAATCCTCTTAGTTTTTAAAACAAAATCCAAGTCTTTGGAAAAGCCTTCCATTGTTTTAACGTACTGCCGTCGGTTAGTTATTATTGCGTATGATGATCGTATGGTTTAAAAAAAACTGCGAAATACGAAAACAGTTGCGTTAGTTTCGACATTTCATTAGACGTTCATACGAAGTTGTTTAATACACAACATGAAACGTGAAGTCGATAGTATACATGACGTCGCGTGCATGTTAGCGGATAAACGTTAACGTCATGAAATCCCGACAGTAATAAACAACGCTCCGATTGGTCTTCGCGTTATCCAATTAAAATCGCCGACACATTAGCCAGTACCTGTTGTATATTATAGTCAACGGTTATATTCAACAGGGAACCAGTTTAGAATATTGTCAGATCGTTTGATCTGGCAGATAAATCGGAAATCTGACAATTTTCACAGTACCCCCGTGAAATTGCTCCGATCAGTCGCCGTGAAAAATGTCAGATTGATGAAATTTTTTTTTAACGCATTGTTGTTTCAATTCAACTTAATTTCGCGTTTTAACAGCTTGCAGTTATTTTCGGACATCTTTTTTTCGGACGTTCAACGTAAACACGTTGTCCACAACAAAGATATCAAAACAGTAGTTCTAACGTCATGCAAACATTTGAATTTTAAAACGATTTTCGTTTTAAATGTTGTATATATCGATGATGAACATGCATTACGTTGTAAAGAAATATGGTAATACCTAATTTACAGTCATGAGTGTTGCAGTGTTAATGATACAAAGATATAACATTGATTTAAGACAATATTTTCAGATTTTATATATATATATATATATATATATATATATATATATATATATATATATATATATATATATATATATATATATATATATATATATATATATATATATATATATTATTTCAGCTTAAAAAAGTTATGCCTAATTTACAGTCATGAGTGTTGCAGTGTTTTAATACAAAGATATAACATTGATTTAAGACAATATTTTCAGATAATATATATATTATATTATTTCAGCTTAAAAAAGTTAAAAACTGATTATGAACCAAATTCAGTTCCAGAAATGTATAATCCAAATCGGTGTTTTTATCATTATTTTAGCTATTTCACATGTACACTCAATTCAGGAAAACTATTGTATTATATTTCACACAATCATAGTTACCACTATCACCATTTATTTAATGTCAATAAGCTCGATTGGTAATTGTCGGTTCGACTCGGGTACTGCTTTAAAGTACCCCGTGTACTCTTGAGTATACTTTAATGTACCCCGGGTACGCTAAATATACTTAAACGTACCGTCGGTCTGTCTGTCAGTGCAGTCACTCACAAACTTTTCAGGGCTTTATATCAGAAACTCAATATAAGTTTTCAACATGAAACTTTATGGGTGTATAAATATAGCTGAGGACAGGTGCCATGCACAATAACCATAACCCGTCGCTTTCTGAAATAAGAGTTATAGCGCTTTGTTGTTTTTGTATGATGTAACTAGGGCTATATCTCAGATCCTATACAAGATTTTAACATGAAACTTCATGGGTTATAATTATCAATGCACGAGAACCATAACCGTATACTTTCTTACATAACGGTTATTGCCCTTTCTTGTTATTGTTATTTTATGATGTAACTTTTCAGGGCTATATCTCATTTATAGAACCATGCATAAGAACCATAACCCTTCACTTTCTTAAATAAGAGTTATTGTCCTTTGTTGTTTTTGTATGATGTAACATTTCAGGGCTATATCAGAAACAATAAATACAAGATTTCAACACGAAATGTCATGGGAGTATAATTGTCAATGAGAAAAAGTGCCATGCACAAAAAACATAACCCTAGTACATATGTACATGTCTGATTTTACTTTTCAGGACTATATCACAGATACTATACACGATTTAAAGATGAAATTTAATGGATGTTAAGATATCAATGAGGAGAGCTGTCATGCACAAAATCTATAACCCTACACTTTCTTAAATAAGAGTTATTGCCAATTGTTGTTTTTTATGTTGTAACTTTAAAATAAGTGAGATAAGGGTACAACCCTTCAAATAAACTTTTGTGTTAGTTCTGCACCCATCAATAATCAAAATTATTTGGCGGGGGATATCAATTCAACGAATTTGCTTATTATTAGTCTAAATGTTGAAGTGGACTTAATATTTTAAGTAGCATTGAGAATATAAGACACAACAGACTCAGCAGTCATCAGTATAATGTTAGCATATCTTTAGTCGGTTACTGAACTAGGGAAAATATAGTTGAAGTTTATCAGGTGGTCTAAAAGTCCTAACCGCCTAGCAGATAAGTCTACAAACTATTTTAAAACCGGTTCATGAACATGAAATGATAAGTCATTTCCGCCATCGGGATTATTTATTTTAAGTCAATATGTTTTTGGAATCTTAAGGCACTTATCGAAAAATACATCACTACATAAATAAATATCTAGGTCAATTGTGATTCTGTCAAGCAATGATTATCATATCAATTATTTTCTCCAGAGTTATTATTTTTTTCTTGCACTTATCATAATCTAACCATCTGCATTATTTTTGCCAAACAGGTGGTTTTGCAATCTGAGCACCACAATCATCAATATTTTTGTGTGGATATAAAGATGTTATAAAAATTTAGGATTATAGAACCTTAAGTTTCAGTGTGCTGTACTTGTTTAGGAGATGTGTAATACCAACTGGCTACTTCTGTTTTCAGAACTAAAAGGCACAGAAGGATTTTATTAATATTGTGTGGAGTTCTCATATTAATCGAGCCCAGAGCACTTCCTGCTACAAAAACATATTTTCGAGCATCAACACATATTGATAATATACAGGTTGTACCCTTGGTTTATTAAGACATCAACAACAATCAACATGTATGAATGAGCACATATAGTAAATATGATTCATATATAAATTAAGAAATGTTACAGTTGAGAAATGCATTTCTCATTGAATCACATGTTATTAAAACCATCATTTTGAATAGAAATTACACATGCAGTAACAACCAGCTGCAAACAAATTGTTTCTTACATGATTACTTATTCATGTCAAGGAAAGGAAATTACACACATAAGGAATCAAATATTATCAATGTGCAGGTATCAACAGTTGTCTTTGATTTAATCTATCTTGAATAATGCATACTTTTTAACATGAAAATCTCATTTTCCAAAAAAACACTAAATTAAAAGTAACAGGAAGGTTCAGGGTTCATTATTCATTATTTCAGTTACAAAGCAAGGAATTGAAAACTATCGGTACATTCAAGTTAACTGTATAAAACATGGCATCACCTTAAAATCAGTATCGATATCACCTAAAATCCGCAGATGTTGAGTAAGATTGCGTTTTTTAAACATAAAATTATAATTGCCCTAAAATGAGTGGTTTAACAATATACATAGAACTATCATGAACCATTTTCAACATTTACTTTGTTGTTCTAAAATTTAAATAAATACGGTATGCAATTTCAAATATTTATGCAGATAAACCATGTACACACATTTTTTAGTGCTCATCTTTACCTTTTTTTATCCCCACGCTTTTTTAAAAGCGTGGGGATATTGTAATTATCTCCGCCGTCCGTCTATCTGTCCGTCCTGGACACTTTTATCTCCTACACTATTAGCACTAGAACCTTGAAACTTACACACATGGTAGCTATGAGCATATATGCGACGGTGACAGCGACGGAATTTTGATCTGACCCATGGGCCAACAGTTATGGGGGTCAGGGTGGGGCCGGGTCAGAGATTTTCCTGCGACCGCGAATCGAAAAAGGCTCATAACTACTGTGTCCCTTCAGATATTGCTTTCATATTTGGTATGCATGTGTATCTAGACAACACCTATCCATGCGCATACAATTTTTTATCCCTGTGACCTTGACCTTGAACTTGGGGTCAGTTTTCAGGTTTCGAAATCTGCGACCGCGATTAGAAAAAGGCTCATAACTACTGTGTCCCTTCAGAGTTTGCTTTCATATTTGGTATGCATGTGTATCTGGACAACACCTTTCCATGCGCATAACTTTTTTTATCCCTGTGACCTTGACCTAGAACTTTGGGCCAGTTTTTAGGTTTCGAAATCTGCGACCGCGATTCGAAAAAGGCTCATAACTACTGTGTCCCTTCAGATATTGCTGTCATATTTGGTATGCATGTGTATCTAGACAACACCTTTCCATGCGCATACAATTTTGTACATGCTACCTTGACCTTGAACTTGAGGTCAGCATTCAGGTTTCTAAATCTGCGACCGCGATTCGAAAAAGGCTCATAACTACTGTGTCCCTTCAGATATTGGTTTAATATTTGGTATGCATGTGCATCTGAACAACACCTTACCATGCGCATACAATTTTTGACCCCTGTGACATTGACCTTGAACTTTAGGCATGTGTTTAGGTTTCGAAATCTGCGAACGCGATTCGAAAAAGGCTCATACCTACTGTGTCCCTTCAGATATTGCTTTCATAATTGGTATGCATGTGTATCTGGACAAGACCTTTCCATGCGCATAAAAAAGTTTTGACCCCTGTGACCTTGACCTTGAACTTAAGGTCCGCGTTTCGATTTCGAAATCTATTAAGTGGTTATCTACCCAATAAGAAGAAGTGCAAGCATTTTCATTAGACAAAGGAATTATTCAACAATGAAGCTTGTGTAAACATATATAGAGTTACACAGTAGTGGCGCAGAGATGTATTTAGTAGTCAATTATTTGTGTTTACTCATCTGTGAAATGGTTTAGCTCATCCATCTAATGTTTATACAAGGGATTATAAAATATAGGTGCAAAGGGACACCTGTATTTGAGAGAAGAGATAGAATGCTGTCAAGCATAAAAAGCATGAGAAACTCATGGAATAGAGCCTCAAGAATCTATAAAAGGGCTGAAACTTTCAATTTGTTCAATCACACTTTTAGACTCATTACTGAAAATCTTTCAAAATGTTCAAGTGTGAAAAATGTGACAAACAATTTAAAGCAAAAAAGACGCTTGAACAGGCACATCAAAGACAGACATGAAATTTAACATTTTCATTGTTGTGTACAAGATTGCGATAGAAAATTTCTGAGACGCTACTATTTAGTCAACCATTTAACCTCAAAACATAACTTTTTCAAAGCAGAAGCAAGAACATTGGCTATAACAGAGCATGTCCAGCCATCTCATTCCAATGAGGATGATATGTACATAATGGAAGTCAGTGAAGTTGATTCAGTATTAGATTTGTTAGGAGAGCAGGATGAGGAGGAGAAATTAGGGCACCTAAATCCAAGTGAATTTTACTCTTGTATTAAGGACTTCGATTTTAACATTTCACCGCCACCAGAATCAACAAAGCCTCGACTATGCATGGCCCCATTACCAACCCTAGGGCGCCCCTGGGTCAAACATGCGGCGTGGGGATACGCGTCGGCCTCTGCCGCGCCATTTCAAGTTTTAATTTTAAATTGTAGTTGATCTTGTTTTATTTTTAAAGCTTGGTTTCAATACATTAACTATATTGTGCAATACAAACATCACACACAAAGCTATCTTGGGATGTAGGTTGTAAGACGAAGACCTCATGAAGCCATCGTTTGCAAACGTTGCTTGATATCCATTTTAATGCCGTGCGGGTCTTTACAGTGGAGTGATCGAGTCGCACAGATAAGTTTGACGCACTCCATGAATCAGAAGTCTGCGTCTCACGTAGTCTCTAAATACTAAAACATGGGGCTGTGGCAACATTGTAGGATGTTTTTTCCTGACCAAACATTCGGCAGTCTGGAAAAAAAGTAAAAGTCATTCATACTTAACTTAAAAAAAACAACAACATTTGTTTGCAATAAGAAAAGCATATATTTACTAGATTAAGTGTTCACAAAAAATACTATTTCTGAAAATAAAATTGCAAGAACGATAGTTAGACAGTGAAAAGTATTCATGTTTTATGCATCATAAATATACAATCACATTAAGACACTGAAAAACAACTTTTCATACAAAATAATATAATGAAGCAAAGATAATTCTTTTTTTTTCATTATATGACACATTAATAAATTAAAATATGAGTAATCTTCTTGTTTAACCTAATTTTCACAAAAATTTGACAAAAGTGGGACTCTATAACATAGTTTGATCCCCAGGTTATGATATTACATATGAAATATCATGTCCTTTATAAATTAAAAGAAAATGCAAGGCTCTAAAAACCAATGCACCAACAGAAAGATACGATGATTATATTCTACATTCTCCAATTGTTTTGTTGAATAAGAGTTAATGCAGATCTTTACTAAGCAAAAAATATATTTACTAATCATATAAAGCTAATTTATTACCATCAATGCAAACACTCCACAGCTGTTTCCATCGCGCTGTTTGTTGCAAGGTGGCGCTTTGAACTCCCATTTTTCCAAGCCATCTTTCACAATTTGCGCTCGTTGACACATGAACTGGCTGCAACAAATATTTTGTTGGTAATAATCAACGAAAATCGTGTGCCTATATACTTAAGCGGTACTTTATCTATACCAAATTGTTTTGGTAATCAGTTTTCAAACATATATATATATGTTTGTGAATCTTTTAACACATTATTTGAAACACATAAGTGTGAGAGATAGGACACAATAATAAATAAGAATGAACTAAGAAAGCAAGCTTATATTTATATATAGCCTATCATTTTTAAAGTGTTGGTGGTCATTGCAAGTTAATATTTAAGATAAAGATCCAAATATAAAAAACAAATAAGATTGACAAAGTTTTTTGAATATCTTGTTTGGTATATTGCCTGATGAATGATAACTGGAACAGGCCAAAAAAGCTCAATCATCCCTAAATGTGACCTTTGATCTCTTGTTAACGCATGCGCTGCAGCTTCTCTACATGAAGCACATATGTGGTAAACTATATTAAAAATGGCATATTCAATTATCGAATCACAGTTTGGATAAGCTCAGAGACACACATAAAAATGCACATACACCAACTGCTACTGTGACTGCTATATCAAGCAGGTAAGACAAAAAAATGAATTACAGCTTTAAACCTTACCAGAACAAATCGAACAAGGCCTTGTTGTTACCACCCAACGAGTCGTAAATGGTTACAGTCCTGGACTTAACACTTGCAACCAGCAAAACCCAGTGATTGTTGCCTTTACGTTGTGGCAGCATAAGTAGATCATACATATTGAAGTCCACTTACAATGTTCACATTTTGTTTTTTTAAAAGCGTGGGGATAAAAAAAAAGGTAAAGATGAGCACTAAAAAATTGTGTGTACATGGTTTATCTGCATAAATATTTGAAATTGCATACCGTATTTATTTATATTTTAGAACAACAAAGTAAATGTTGAAAATGGTTCATGATAGTTCTATGTATATTGGTAAATCACTCATTTTAGGGCAATTATAATTTTTTGTTTAAAAAAGGCAATCTTTCTCAACATCTGCGGATTTTAGGTGATATCGATACTGATTTTAAGGTGATGCCATGTTTTATACAGTAAACTTAAATGTACCGATAGTTTTCAATTCCTTGCTTTGTAACTGAAATAATGAATAATGAACCCTGAACCTTCCTGTTACTTTTAATTTACTGTTTTTTTGGAAAATGAGATTTTCATGTTAAAAAGTATGCATTATTCAAGATAGATTGAATTAAAGACAACTGTTGATACCTGCACATTGATAATATTTGATTCCTTATGTGTGTAATTTCCTTTCCTTGACATGAATAAGTAATCATGTAAGAAACGATTTGTTTGCAGCTGGTTGTTACTGCATGTGTAATTTCTATTCAAAATGATGGTTTTAATAACATGTGATTCAATGTGAAATGCATTTCTCAACTGTAACATTTCTTAATTTATATATGAATCATATTTACTATATGTGCTCATTCATACATGTTGATTATTGTTGATGTCTTAATAAACCAAGGGTACAACATGTATATTATCAATATGTGTTGATGCTCAAAAATATGTTTTTGTAGCAGGAAGTGCTCTGGGCTCGATTAATATGAGAACTCCACACAATATTAATAAAATCCTTCTGTGCCTTTTAGTTCTGAAAACAGAAGTAGCCAGTTGGTATTACACATCTCATAAACAAGTTCAGCACACTGAAACTTAAGGTTCTATAATCCTAAATTTTTATAACATCTTTATATCCACACAAAAATATTGATGATTGTGGTGCTCAGATTGCAAAACCACCTGTTTGGCAAAAATAATGCAGATGGTTAGATTATGATAAGTGCAAGAAAAAAAAAATAACTCTGGAGATAATAATTGATATGATAATCATTGCTTGACAGAATCACAATTGACCTAAATATTTATTTATGTAGTGATGTATTTTTCGATGAGTGCCTTAAGATTCCAAAAACATATTGACTTAAAATAAATAATCCCGATGGCGGAAATGACTTATCATTTCATGTTCATGAACCGGTTTTAAAATACTTTGTAGACTTATCTGCTAGGCGGTGAGGACTTTTAGACCACCTGATAAACTTCAACTATATTTTCCCTAGTTCAGTAACCGACTAAAGATATGCTAACATTATACTGATGACTGATGAGTCTGTTGTGTCTTATATTCTCAATGCTACTTAAAATATTAAGTCCACTTCAACGTTTAGACTAATAATAAGCAAATTCGTTGAATTGATATCCCCCGCCAAATAAATTTTGATTATTGATGGGTGCAGAACTAACACAAAAGTTTATTTGAAGGGTTGCATCCTTATCTCACTTATTTTAAAGTTACAACATATAAAACAACAATTGGCAATAACTCTTATTTAAGAAAGTGTAGGGTTATAGATTTTGTGCATGACAGTTCTCCTCATTGATATCTTAACATCCATTAAATTTCATCTTTAAATCGTGTATAGTATCTGTGATATAGTCCTGAAAAGTAAAATCAGACATGTACATATGTACTAGGGTTATGTTTCTTGTGCATGGCAATTTTTCTCATTGACAATTATACACCCATGACATTTGATGTTGAAATCTTGTTATTATTGTTTCTGATATAGCCCTGAAAAGTTACATCATACAAAAACAACAAAGGGCAATAACTCTTATTTAAGAAGTGAAGGGTTATGGTTCTTATGCATGGTTCTATAAATGAGATATAGCCCTGAAAAGTTACATCATAAAATAACAATAACAAGAAAGGGCAATAACCGTTATGTAAGAAAGTATACGGTTATGGTTCTCGTGCATTGATAATTATACACCCATGAAGTTTCATGTTAAAATCTTGTATAGTATCTGAGATATAGCCTTAGTTACATCATACAAACACAACAAAGCGCTATAACTCTTATTTCAGAAAGCGACGAGTTATGGTTATTGTGCATGGCACCTGTCCTCAGCTTTATTTATACACCCATAAAGTTTCATGTTGAAAACTTATATTGAGTTTCTGATATAAAGCCCTGAATAGTTTGTGAGTGACTGCACTGTCAGACAGACCGACGGTACGTTTAAGTATATTAAGCGTACCCGGGGTACATTAAAGTATACTCAAGAGTACACGGGGTACTTTAAAGCAGTACCCGAGCCGAACCGACAATTACCAATCGAGCTTATTGGCATTAAATAAATGATGATAGTGGTAACTATGATTGTGTGAAATATAATACAATAGTTTTCCTGAATTGAGTGTACATGTGAATTAGCTAAAATAATGATAAAAACACCGATTTGGATTATACATTTCTGGAACTGAATTTGGTTCATAATCAGTTTTTAACTTTTTTAAGCTGAAATAATATATATATATATATATATATATATATATATATATATATATATATATATATATATATATATATATATATATAATCTGAAAATATTGTCTTAAATCAATGTTATATCTTTGTATTAAAACACTGCAACACTCATGACTGTAAATTAGGCATTACTTTTTTAAGCTGAAATATTATATATATATAATCTGAAAATATTGTCTTAAATTAATGTTATATCTTTGTATTATAACACTGCAACACTCATGACTGTAAATTAGGCATTACCATATTTCTTTACAACATAATGCATGTTCATCATCGATATATATAACATTTAAAACGAAAATCGTTTTAAAATTCAAATGTTTGCATGACGTTAGAACTACTGTTTTGATATCTTTGTTGTGGACAAAATATTTACGTTGAACGTCCGAACAAAAGATGTCCGAAAATAACTGCAAGCTGTTAAAACGCAAAATTAAGTTGAATTGAAACAACAATGCGTTAAATATTATTTTTCATCAATCTGACATTTTTCACGGCGACTGATCGGAGCAATCTCACGGGGGTACTGTGAAAATTGTCAGATTTCCGATTTATCTGACAGATCACACGATCTGACAATATTCTAAACTGGTTCACTGTTGAATATAACCGTTGACTATAATATACAACAGGTACAGGCTAATGTATCGGCGATTTTCATTGGATAACGCGAAGACCAATCGGAGCGTTGTTTATTACTGTCGGGAATTCATGACGTTAACGTTTATCCGCTAACATGCACGCGACGTCATGTATACTATCGACGTCACTTTTCATGTTGTGTATTAAACAACTTCGTATGAACGTCTAATAAAATGTCGAAACTAACGCAACTGTTTTCGTATTTCGCAGTTTTTTTAAACCATACGATCATCATACGCAATAATAACTAACCGACGGCAGTACGTTAAAACAATGGAAGGCTTTTCCAAAGACTTGGATTTTGTTTTAAAAACTAAGAGGATTCTTACGGAAATTAATTGTTGCAAACGACAACAAACGTATTGTTACTTAAAACCTGGACAATTTTTGTGTATCAGAAGTGCGTTACAAGGTGGCATTCTACCGACAGGATATGGAAAATCGTTAGTATTTGAATCGTTGCCGTATTTCCGAAACAGCGTCATCTTAATAGTTTCACCATTAAATTCCATTGTTTGTCTTTTTTCAGTTTCTTTGCAATAATCATGCTCTTGCAAAATACTATTACACTCACTCTTTTTTGAAAAAGAAATAGGGTCAACACATATCTTGATTACAGGAGAAAGATCTTGTAAATCAATGTTCTTCTTGACAATTGGTGTTGATGTTGTAATATATGTATCTACAGAAATTCCGGAGTCTGCAAAGGAAGAACTATCTTGGAACACTGGGGGAAAGTTCAGGAAATTGAAACATCGGTTTTGAACATGATAAAGGAAAAGAACCTGTGTTTTCTCCTGAAACCGAAAATAAGGATTTTTTCAAATGTTTTCTATTCTCACCCGTGTCGAAGGAATCACTTGAACCACGTTTTGAATATAATATATGTAAATCTGTTTGACACGCTCCGGAAGTCTGACACACTCTTATCGAGGTGAATTACTCTTTTTTCACAAGCGCGACAAATCAAGCCATCAACAATATCAATTTCACCATATTTCAACAACAAACCAGATAGATTTTTCTTATTGCCGGATGCTGAATTCAACCGCCTGCCATTTCCGTTTTTTAATTTCATCCTTACACACAGCACAGATCTCACGTTTATTAACTTTCCTTGGCGTACCTTCACTATGTGTATCTATCGACTACTATCTATAAATCTTATTTAACTAGAACGAGCTTTTATTCTTACCTGTCAGCTGTCAAAAAGTTCGGGAAATGTTTTGTTTCCGGTTTGGAAATGGTACACGGATAACTTCCCCTGAACCTCGTATAATCTCGCGATATGTTAACCGGTCCAAATTTGGACCGGTAAAATTAGCTTGTACCGATCCCTATATAGAGAGTAACGATAGATAAGGGGAGGTAACCAATCTAACAATATTCACGCTCATTCACGGTCTATTTCGTTTCCGTAGAGATAGCTTATGTCGTCCGTTTGTAAGCTCAAATTTGATTGGCTGACGGGTTCAATTGCTTATTCTAAAAATAAATGCAGAAATTTTGCTGCTCGAGCAGCATTCAAATGCTGCTCGACCAGTAAATTGCTGCTCGAGCAGCATTTAAATGCTGCTCGAGCAGCATTTTTTTTCTGCTCGAGCAGAAGTTAAAGTTCTCACATCTTTGGTGCGCCATAGAGGTGTGCATTTCAGAGTTCAATTAGAAGTCCCACTGCATCTTCGATACTGCATCTATTGGCTTCCCTGCCCTGTGGTATTTAAGGATAGCTGTAGGACGCGATAATAACGTAACTCGCAGTGAACTGTTTTCATAAAAGAAAAAATGTTATGCAAAATGTATTCTTCCGCGCAGCGAACTCTTTCTCGTCGCGGATGCGGATTGAGTGTGATTTGGTCAGTCGTAGTATCTGCATACCGATTTTCGGAACACGACTATTGACCTTGGTTGTTCTAGCGAACAACCAAAAAGGAAACTATAAAGTGCTGTTGTTATTTAATAGCAAAACATCCCATCAGTCGAAAATTATATTGTTATACATTTGATGACCCATCAGTTGAATACTTAGTTGATTTGACCTCAAACAGCATGTCCACATGACTGTAGCTTTAAATAGCTTAAAACTGATGTCGCATAGCTCATTCGATTAACAACGACATGCGCAATTTGACATAGGCGTGAATAGTAGTATCTGAGTGAATGTAGTTTTTTACGAGGTGCATTTGGCAAGTCTGTTCCATTCTTAATATTGTCCATTTATCTGTTTAACAATGTGAGTTAATGTACAACAGAGGCAAGGATGAATTCAAGTCCAATTTAATTGTAATTTCAATTTCTTTATGTACAGTTAAATTCTCAAAATACACAACAATTTTAAATTCACCGATTCGCCCGTGCATAAGTAAATAAGAAACGGCCTAATGCAGCAAACAAACTACATTGCTGGACGTTTCCCCTTTCGTCTCGTAAGCGTTTTGCTAACTCAAAAAATTATTACATACATGCAATTCATTTGATGGTCAAGTGTGCAGATAACGTGAGCAGAGAACCAGTGAAACAACATTTGCCTGTCACGTGAGAAAATCATTTGAGAAGAGCACCAATGAAAGGTGGCAACAAGAATAGACGAATACATTAGGAATCGACCTATGATTGGCGCTTTGACCGCTCAAATTAATAAGGAATTGGCCGGCAAAACAAACGTTATTAAAACCCTTAGTGGCTAACACTTATTGCCTAAGGCGAGGGAATGTTATCTAAAAGGCAGATAACGACTTGTCACGTTTTTAACATCGTATGCGTTATGAATATTTTACGAAAATTTAGTTACGACGTTTAAATAATTATTATCCCAAGATAATACACTTTAAGAAATAACTGTATAAATTTTCTTTTGAATGTTTGAATATGCTTAGCGTGACACTTAGCTGAAACCAATTGAGATGAATGACGTTGGTTATAATAATGTTGTGAACGCGGTGACGCCTTCGGCGCATTAGCCACGACGCAAATTGTAACAAGTTAGCCAGGTCATCTCTTGTCTATACCTAGCCAACATGTCACTAGACAAAATATATATATAGCGTGAAAAACCCACATCGGAATCTCACGGTTTCAACCACTTTTGATTTAAACCGAAACAAGGAAGATTTAGTTGTACAAATAACACATGTAAAAGAAATGTTATACTTTAGAAACCAAGGTGTCATCCAATTTATTATGTAGATAGGGTAACAAAAACTGAAACAAATATAAAAGTTAAAACCAAATCTTTCTTAAACTGAAACAGGGAAGTTTTCTTCGTTAAAATCAGGAAAAGTAGCTAAGTCGCAAATTTATAACCGGACCATTTTACCTCATTGCAGGAGTAGCTCACTAACCGCACATCACTTACTGCGTTTTCATGGCGTCTGTCAAGAGGTTTTAAAAATGACTGTAAAAACAAAATGTGTCATCGATTCAAAAACAATATTACAATATAATTGCTACCACAAAGCGAAATCATATCCATTGTTGAATAATTGTCAATCACAATCGATGACATTATAAAACATTGGTAAAGCATACACAAATTCGTATGTTTGTGCTTGTAACACAATATTTTGCTTCTACAAACACGTGAAATTAATGTATTATTTATGCTAGTTAAATTGAATAATCATTTATGTTGTTTAAATCATACACATACATTAGATTTCTCGCTGTATATGTTCTGATCCTACGTTTTCGCAAATAAGATATACAATACACACATGATGTTTAAACCTTGTCGTAAATAACTCACGGTTGGATTATCTCGTCTCTTTCCATCGTTTAGTACTATGCTTATATTTATTGATTTTTAATTGATTTTATTTATTAACGTTCCAAGGTAGCTGTACTCAGAAAAAGTCGTTTTGTCGGATTCCTTAAATAAAATAAAAACTATATATAGCTTGGTTTCAGGTACTCGTACAACGCAACAAAAGAACAGCTCATCATTGTAAAGTCCATTTGAACATTGCTGTCGTTTTACAGTTTCATTTGTTTGTGACAACGAAAGGTAGTTAACGTCGTTAACTTTTAGGTTCGAACAAGACATATGACAGTGATTGTAAGGACGTAAACGAACGAGAGAAAATCAATCGGATGATTGGTTTTGAATTTGATGTGGTATTCTAAGGAATAACATGGTAATCTATTATTTTTAAATTTCGAATGATTAAAATATGTTGTTTTGGATATCTACATAAGATACTAGTACATTGATTTCAACGTTATTATAATTTGGATATAGTGTTTAACAATATCAATTTTTTTATTTGTTTGTGTATGTGTTCCTTTTTCTGCCTTAACCAATTTTGATTGATTTGTTCATGTGTGAAATTGGAATCTTGATTGTAAAGTTTGTTTTATTTGCATAACGTTTATGTTGTCATTCAAACAGTAAAACAAATAATTAATCGATGACTCACAGAGGATGTTCGTGACATGCAGTTGTATTTGTGGTAATAACTAAATTTACCTCTTGCTAAAATTTAAATGAATTGAATTATACAAAATCTGTATGAGACATGGCATTATACTGGTACAGTGTCGCTCATGACTAATGAGAAACAATGAAATTTTATCTAGTATACTAACGCTTATTGGGTCATTGTCGATCTGAAATGGCTATTTCGACCATCCATGTCCCCAGGGCCATTGATAAAGGTAAAGGCAGCTTAGTTCCCGTCCTCTTTTACATTTATCGGGAGGTCCACGGGTACTACTTCCCCGTACCTCAAATTTGTTTTCGTACCTAAAAATTGTCATATCCAATTTTTTGTTAACCCAATTTTTATTCGCACCCAATTTTTTTTATCGTACCTAAATTGTTTCGTACCCATTTTTTTCATACCCAATTTTATTTCGTACCCAATTTGATTTCGTACCCAATTTTTTTCATACCCTAATGTTATGCGTACCCAAATTTGTTTTCGTACCAAAATTTTATTTCGTACCCAAACTTTTTTGGACAATTTTTTTTGTTACCCAAATTTTTTCGTATCCAAATTTCTTTTCGTTCCCAAATTTTTATCGTACCCAATTTTTTTCGTACCCAAACTTTTCTCGTACCCAATTTTTTTTAGTACCCTAATTTTTTTTCGTATCCAAATTTTGTTCGTACCGAATTTTTTTTTCTTACCTAAATATTTTTTCTATCCCAATTTTTTTTCCCAATTTTTTGTCGTACCCAAAATGTTGTTTTAACATTACTTCTTCATTTATTGACCAATTAACTTCAAATTAATACTTAACATCTCTTATGACAACACGGTCTATCTCGACCATCTATGTCCACATTACCCACCCCGGGGCCCCACCAACATAGGCATTGCGCATCCAAAATTGACTTTTAATATAACATCTATGCGGCGTGGGAATACGCGTCGGCCTCTGCCGCGCCTTTTCTAGTTTAGCCATGTTTTACGTTCTATCTTATTTCATTAACGTTATTAAACAAGTATTAGCGTTTTAATTCGTTTGTTTGCGTGATTACGTGTTTATTTGCTTTGCTTTTTCGCGTGATAAGAACTTTGCATCATTTAATTATAATTTTAACTGGTCCTAATAAGCTTCAGTACTCAAGAGCTTCAGTTATTCCAGTTAAACTGTACGCATTGTATACATCACATGGGACTTTTGAACAAAATTGGGCCATGTGATTTATGCCTTATTATTTATATAATTGGTTGATTCAAATGTTCTCATAGAAAAAATCCATTTTGTAAATTTTCATGTGAGTATTGTTCCGTAAGTAGATTGATATTGATTCTCATCTTCAAACTTTATTAAAGTATTGATAAAAAACTATCATATAATCAAATATCAATTATTACTGCGAACGTAAACTGACAACCCATCGAACAATTTACTTCTTACAATATCTTTGTTATAACCTTGAAATCGAAAGTGCAGACTTTTGATAAACATGTAATTTGTAAAACTGAACTTTGAATGTTTGTTTGCTTGTGTCAGTTGTTTTAAGTGAAACGTAACATTTTGTCAAATTCAATGCGGCGTTGCTGTAAAAATAATTTATAATTGAACATGAACATTGTTAACACATCGAATTTATAACTCAGAATGGATCTTGAAATCGAAAGTGCAAGACATGTTTAAACATTGTTAAAAACTAACTTACCTTCAACATGCATACCTACTTGTGATTTATTAGCAGTTTTATTTAGTCGAGGGTGATATGGTATCTTTGTCTTGTTACTTCATATGAGGCGCTCTTTGAAAACAGGGTTTAATGCATGTGCGTCACGTATCGTCACAGATTAGCCTGTGCAGTCCGCACGGCAATATCAGGGAAGACACTTTCCGCTGTTATGGATTTTTTAATTATATTTTGTTTACGGAGGTCTTTCCTTGACGAACATCTGGTTAAGGCTGAAAGTTTCGTCTCTGATTAGTTTCTGCACACTTAACGCACATGCATTAAGTCTGGTTTTCCCAGACCGAGACTCGTGTGTGAATGCAAGTTCAAACGTGTGTTTCTAAAAATAGTCAAATAATATCACAGCGGGGAATACCCGCTTAGTTTTGAAATCAGCATTGATTTGGCTTAGTTTGGCAATCAGTCTTGATTTGGCTTAACTCATGCATACTATTATTTCGTCTATAAGTAGTACCTCTATTTTTGTACCTTTGACTATTTGTTCGTATTATAAGAAGAACCACTGTTGTTGTTTTTACCAGAAGGTTTATTGATACTACATGTACCATATCTATACTGTCTTCTTTGACTCTAAACCCGTGTGGTGAAATATCGTTCCTTTTCTGTGAACCTTGGGAATATGAAACTCTAACGCGTTGAAATATTCAGATAGGTACATTACGTACAAAAGACTGCTTCATGTATGGTATGCAACATAATAATTTGTAGATTGATTCGAACATTTTGGTTGAGTTGTTTGCGTGGTCATCCGATTGTAAACACCGATTAAACATTTAATTTTTAATCAAAACAAAATATTAACGTGTATTTTGACTTTTATTGAACATATGGAATACCATATTCTCCAATCAAAATTCCGATTTACTTTCAGGAAATGGCGGAAGGAGGTATCGGATGTACAGAGTTAGAATCTGAAAGCAATCTCAGACACAATCATCAGTCTCAGGCAAGTCTGCACATAATGTTTGCATTAAAGACAGCCGCAGGGTCTATTTGCGACATAATTTGACACTGCAAAATTGCCGCAATTTGTAATAAGTTCGTTTTAGTGGCCGTGTCAAATGAATACATGTTAACACTTATCATACATTTCATTATTTTTCAAATACCGGTAATTGGATATTAATTAATAAATATGTGGACTACCACATTGTTTTTAAACGAACGTGAAAGAGACTCAAATTGCACATGCAGCAAACACTAAAATCACACGCAACATACGAAAATATATTTGAGAAACGGGCTAAATTCGCACATTTGAAAATGTTTGGGAATACATGTACATGTTTTTTCACTATAAAAAATCAAGGATAACATTTAAGAAGAGTAATTTTTGGTTAATAAGAAATTAATATATTAAAACTTTTCGGTACTTGTGCGAGGACTTAACAGGAAGATATTTCCATTTGTAGAGTTACCGAAGTAAAAAATCAGTTGACTTTTAATAAACCACCCGACATAAAAGCTTCGTACACGTTTGAAATGTTTCACTCGTAAGAACATCTTATGTTTGTTTATACTTAACTTATATCTCATACAAACATGTAAATGTCGTAACAGCCTGATTTAGGTACATGCAAGTGCGTTTGAATTTCCACAGGCATAATTATTGAAATCCCAATTATATTTCGCTAATTTCGGTTCCATAAACAGCATGACATAACTGTTAGCACGTTAATATCTGCTGATAGCCTCTTTTTATTGCAATTGTTTATGGTATCTCTGCGCCTTTAAAGTGTGTTAGAGGCATAATTTCCATTTGTAGATTTATTTAAATTTTCTCATGATATTTATTTTATGTCAGATTTTGTGAATTACATACATTTCTATCAAAAAGTACTTCCATATAATAATAAAGACGATTACACTTTAATTACAAAATAAAAATAACTGTTAAAGTAGAAACATGTAATTATATTTATTAATAGTGAACATACTACAAATGCATTTTTGTTAACGTATAAATGCCAATATATGTATTAGACTCATCCATACTACACCTATATTACTGTTAACGGATAAAAATGTAATAATATGTATATTTATTATCCTTACTTCAAAATACGTTACTGTTAACCTATTAAAATGCCGATATATCTATTCTGAGTATCAATACTACAAATATATTACTTTTTAAGTATACAAATGTCATTTTATGAATGTTGATTATTTTTTCCATACTTCCATTGTGCGTCTATGTGTTTATCAATACTACTTATGAAAAAGCCACACAACTTATTTGGCATAGTAAATTTAAGTACAAAACAGAAACATATTTTATCTATGCCAATTAGAATATATATGGTGGTTACAAGGTAGAAATCCGTCTTTTTGCGCTTTAAAACTTAAAAATAATCGCGTTTGTCGAAATGGACGTATACGTCTAGAAATCCTACTTTCGGTTTAAAAAGCGGTACCGTTTGAAAAATAATAAATTACTTGCTATCTAGGCTATAGATTTAATTTTATCTATGCCAATTAGAATATATCTGGTGGTTACAAGATAGAAATCCGTCTTTTTTGCTCTTTAAAACATAAAAATAATCGCGTTTGTCAAAATGGACGTATACGTATAGAAATCCTACTTTCGGTTTTAAAAGCGTAACCGTTTGAAAAATAATAAATTACTTGCTAACTAGGCTATAGATTTAATGACAATTCTGCACACTTTCAAATTGAATCTATATGTATTGATTAATATGTTTTTCATTTCAAGGTGTGTGGCATTTCAAGGTGTGTGGCTTTAATGTTAATTATATTGTTATTAAATACAACACAAGACTTACAAATAAGTAAAAATACTGTTTTCATTGATTTGTATTTGCATTATTTTTTCTTTATTTAATACCTACACATTCAGTAACATCGTATATCAGAATGCATTTCACTGTATTTATAAATAAACAAAACTGAAAATTTATCTGAAACAATATTTCAATCAACTTCCGGAGAGAGTATTTTGATGTGTGTATCGTAACAAATAAAATAGTATTGTGCGTCATAAACTGACTCTATGAGTGAACTGTTTTGTTTTTTAGAATTACTTCGAAAGTGTGTCCGTGGAGATCTCCAGTATAATGACTCGGCTGGGATACGGCGAGCAGATAAGACGGTGGCGGGTTGAGAAGTACAAAGAGAAGGATAGCTTGAATAATGCACTATCAAGTGCTATAACTGTGATGAATGCACGATCAAGTTATGCAACTGTGATCACAGCTGGCAGCAAGGCAGAGGGACTAACCTGCTATTATGAAAGCGACCGTGATGAGTTATTCGTTTTGGAAGTTATTCTCTGTGTGGAAACGGGTATAAGTCTTCACACCATACCTGACGGCATAGAAGTGTACAGGATGGATACATGTGCATATTCGGGACACTGTAGACTATTGTTAGAGAGACAAACGCGTAAACATTACGATGTAATCCACAATGCTTTGTGTGATAACGGACATGGAGAAATTCTCTTAAGTAGTAGTTTGTTTCTTGATGAAATGTCGGCATATTTTCCTACAGATTCATCAGTGGTGAACCATGAACGAGCGGGGCCGTCGCTACCGATTTCAGCAGGACGTGAGTTTCACACTGACATTGTATTCGCACTTCGCTGTCATTGCCCCAGCATCTTGCAGAGATGGGCTTCCAGACCCCGTCATTGGCCGTCACCGGTCTTAGTTCAGAAAGTCGTATCGTTAGGAGCTAATGTAACAGCGGTGGGTTTTAAGGAAAGTGAATACAAGCACATGGAATGGAGGATTGGTTTTAACACCGGAGAGTCAGAACTAGTGAACAACCTTAATGAAACACAAGCGAAAGTGTACGTTATGCTCAAAATGATCGTCAAAGATGTGTTAAGGCCTTCTAAGAAAGAAATAACATCCTACGTGATGAAAAATATAGTATTATGGCAAGCTGAGCGTAACCCACAAAATAAGTTCTATGCTCAGAGTTTACTTCACTGGCTGCATGACGGACTGAGAGCACTTAGGACTGCTATTGTCACAAAACAACTGTCATATTACATGATTCCAGAAAGGAATTTAATGGCAGCCAGTGGTTTGACGTACAGGCAGCAAAGTCATTGGGTAGAAGTTATCACGGACATGATGGCAGAAGGTCCGAGAGTAATTCTCGGATTGCCAAAGATACGGAGGGCTATAGTCGCGTCCCCAGAGCCGATGTTGTGGTACAGCATGAAAAGGATGGAGCTGGAGATGCTAGAGCTGGAGCATACAAACAGATTGGTGCCTTGCCTTGAGAACGGAGTGTTGGATAAGTCTGATCCTATCCTAAAGGAGATACGGAGACGTAAGCGCGAGGTACTGATGGAGATAAAACTACGGATGATCGAAGAAGGCTATGTTGTAAATGGTCTTACGGATATTCTCGATCAAATGTTAAAGTAATAATGAATTGAAGTGCTTTAAAAGGATGGAACTGAGATGGTAAGCTACGTGCAACGTATGAATGAAAAGATAGTGGTGCTTTGTCTCGGATATCATCCTGCAGGAGATACAAGGACAAATGAGTGGAATAGTGAGATGGATCTTCCGCCGAGTTTTTATGAAAGGCAGCGTTGTTAATAATATGTATCCGCCTTGAACTTCAGAAGTGATGGCGCTTTTTTTTCGGCCGTGCTTGAAAATAAAATAGTGGCGCGTAGTAAGGAACTGGTTCGTCTAAATAATGCAGTAGTTAATGTAAACGATCAGCCGTAGCAAGAAATTAATACAAAAAATGCACAATCAGTCTTCCTTAAAGAGAGTATATGATATCTCTTTTTAAACATAAAACGTTGTTGGATCCTGATCAACCATCGCGATTTTGGGGAAGTCAGCACATAACGGTAGATGTCTGACGCCTCCCAATTACCAGTTTCGCAATTGACATCCCGCGGAATATCCAAGAGGCTCGATGACGGTTAGGACCGAGATTTAAAGACTTGAGAAGCCGGGAACCCCGCTCAAGAGTATAAATCGTGTATCCGTCATAGCTGTTTTAAGATTAGAACCGTGTTCATGTTATTGGATTGTGGACGATATATAGAGGCGAACAGGCTTGCCTGGCTGGACCAGCGATATTGAGGCGAACAGTCTAGTCAGTCTGATATATAGAGGCGAACAGGCTAGCCTGGCTGGACCAGGTACCGTTCATGGAACGCCAACATTTACATCTGCACGGAGCTGATAGTCTGATTTTGATAACCAATCAATAAACTTCACACGAGCCGCCTTGAACCAGTGGGAAGAAGTTTGCAAACATTTCTATATCGATATGCGCACAAAATGCCACACACAAAAGTGAACTAGTCTGCAGCGGAGACGATACAGAGAAATACTAAGTATTCAATGTCAGTTTGGACAGAGACGTAGTATCTACGTCTCTGGTTTGGACCGTGTTATTGCCAAGGAGGCATCGGTTTCGGTACCTGCTACAGTATGCGATCCGATATCGGCAGATCAAAATTAAACGCAGGGATCTATACATACAACTCCGGATCCATATTTGAACACGGATGTCTTCGACAGCCCAATCAATCAAGCGACAAGCACCCATCGTTTCTAGCACAAATGTCGCTGCTTAAATACCGAATAAAACCTAGCCAATGTGAAACAATTTCAAAACTGTTGCTCAGTGTCGTAATACGGGATGAAACCGCTGTCATGTCCATCAATATTAAAATTATATTGGGAATTGTAATACATATACATCTTACATCTATATGGGAGGTGTTAAATCGTTTGGAAAATATTGTCGAAGTGTGCTGCACAAAAGTACTAGGCTTGTGTTATGTGGACAAACTGCCCAACATAATGACAAACCGATCGACTGAAAGATCCTAATATACCACCCCTGCTATGATGTAATTTATGCTGAGAACTGTATGAAATTGACCGTGCAAAAATGAGCATAATAGCAAATATCCTTTATTAATATATTTTATTTGTTTATTGATAGGTATTTTATTACTGTTATAAAATTATAATAATTATAATACTCGTTACCAGGTATATCAATTCACACTCCAACCATCAAATTTTTGTTGCTATTATTTCCTTAAGAAACCATTATTTCTGGTAATGCCGGCCATGTCTGGTGCATTTTGCTTCATCTTCCTGCCAGATACATAATTCTCAAGATCAAAGAACAGGTTTGACTGCCAGATACATTTTTAATGAGTTGACAGTTTTATCCGGTTCCATCTTATGGGCATCCTAAATGTATAAACATGACACAAGAGGACAAGCTATGCACAGATTTATCAATAAACTTTGTTTATTGATCGATTAATCTATGTTTCATTTTGAACATTCGCAAGTGTGAGCCAACATTGTTTCTAGATCCAAATCGATTTATTTCTGTTATGTTCCTACACTTTAAGTGCCAATAAACACGTGTTAGATTTTAATTCCTAACAGATAACTACAGATTGAGCATATGAACGGTTGTCTTATTTTTTAATATAGTAATTTCCCGAAACGTGCTCTTAATTTTATTTTTTCTGTAGGCATTGGATTCAACCAACAACACCAGTTCCGTTTAGTGCGAAAAAATCCCATCCAACTAAAACTCTAAAATTTTGTTTCCTAAGTTTTCGAGAAAGAATTTCAGTTGAAGAGGGCATAATTGCTTGATTCAATATTTTAAAAGAAGACTTTTGTAGGCCTACCTATATTTGCATATAATCTTCAAAATCATGATTCATGACAATATGTTACTTTTAAGACATAAATGAATTTAGTTATTGAATATCATAATTCTTTGCAAGCAATGCCAGTTAAGTGTATTATATGGATCAAATAAACTAAAGCTTTCATTTAAATGTGTCTAAACGCCTTAATTAATACAAACTCAATACATGAGCGAAAGTTTCTTGAGAATAGACTTCCTTTACACAAGAAATACCATACAAGGGGAAAGTGTCGTCCTTGACTTCCTTTACACAAGAAATACCATACAAGGGGAAAGTGTCGTCCTTGACTTCCTTTACACAAGAAATACCATACAAGGGAAAAGTGTCGTCCTTGACTTCCTTTACTCAAGAAATACCATACAAGGGAAAAGTGTCGTCCTTGACTTCCTTTACTCAAGAAATACCATACAAGGGGAAAGTGTCGTCCTTGACTTCCTTTACACAAGAAATACCATACAAGGGGAAAGTGTCGTCCTTGACTTCCTTTACACAATAAATACCATACAAGGGGAAAGTGTCGTCCTTGACTTCCTTTACACAAGAAATACCATACAAGGGGAAAGTGTCGTCCTTGACTTCCTTTACACAAGAAATACCATACAAGGGAAAGTGTCGTCCTTGACTTCCTTTACTCAAGAAATACCATACAAGGGAAAAGTGTCGTCCTTGACTTCCTTTACTCAAGAAATACCATACAAGGGGAAAGTGTCGTCCTTGACTTCCTTTACACAAGAAATACCATACAAGGGGAAAGTGTCGTCCTTGACTTCCTTTACACAATAAATACCATACAAGGGGAAAGTGTCGTCCTTGACTTCCATTACACAAGAAATACCATACAAGGGGAAAGTGTCGTCCTTGACTTCCTTTACACAATAAATACCATACAAGGGGAAAGTGTCGTCCTTGACTTCCTTTACACAAGAAATACCATACAAGGGGAAAGTGTCGTCCTTGACTTCCTTTACACAATAAATACCATACAAGGGGAAAGTGTCGTCCTTGACTTTCTTTACACAAGAAATACCATACAAGGGGAAAGTGTCGTCCTTGACTTCCTTTACACAAGAAATACCATACAAGGGGAAAGTGTCGTCCTTGACTTCCTTTACACAAGAAATACCATACAAGGGAAAAGTGTCGTCATTGACTTCCTTTACACAAGAAATACCATACAAGGGGAAAGTGCCGTTCTTGGTTAGCATGCGCGGACTGAACTGGCTATTCTGGGAGGAAACTTTCCGCACATGCATTTAACCCAGTTTCCACAAAACGCGAGTCATATACAAGGAAGACGACTATCAATACTTATTTTTAACAACCATATTATCCAGTGTAATTCAATATGCATAACTTACACAAAACACGCTGTTCTCTACCTGAAATCTAAATTTATAATGTGGCTGGCTTTTATATACATGTGTCGAGAATTTGATGAATTATGCGAAGAAATATATAATTAAGATGTTCTTACGTGATTTTAGACGTCGATGTATGAATTGGTCTGCACGTTTATTTTGTGGAAAATAAATTAATTATATCAAATATGTATTCTTCTCGACGAAAAATCTATATCTGTTACCTTTATTGATACGAAAGCTATACCAACAGGCGGAAATATTACGTTATGATATCATCGTGTGTGTTATGTGCCACAAACACATCATTAGTACAACAGAGTCGCGTGCGTTTTATTTGTCGTATTTTGATGGCAAATATTAACCCATTTATGTCTAGCGTCTAGAAAAAAGGCTTTGGCAAACAGCGTACACCCAGATGAAACGCATCAGGGTCTGCGCTGTTTGCTTTAAGGAATTTCCGTAAGAAATATTCTAAATATAGAAATAGATATACAAGACATCCCTAATTTTGAAAATATATTGACCCAATTTAGAAGGATGGGAGAGTCCATTAGGCATAAATGAGTCAAAAAGGGCGAAACGGAAAATCCTGAAATGTGGAATAAGATCGTGTTCATGAAAACGGATGCGCAATAGTTTTCAAACCGAACCAACTTAAAGGCGTTTTGATCCGATTTCTAAATAATATGATTATCGAATAACTGGCTTAAGTCGAGTTCATGTATTTTATTTGTTCGTATCACTATTGAACAGTATAATAACTTTAATTAAACAGTGTCCTGCACGAACTAGTATTTATGTTATTTTCGCTATAATCTTCATTTTAAACGTGTCATATTTTTAACTCAAAACTACTGCGGAGTTTAGATCTCAAGTACGAAAGCCTCTCAGTACCACTTGCAATTTAGATTTAATCGTGCAAAGTGAAAGTCGTATAAACCCTTATAAATGCGCCTTGATATTGAATTATTTTTCCTTTATTTCACGTTATTAAGCCATGTTTTACGTTCTAACGTATTTATTATACTTTATAAAAACGATTATTAGCGTTTTAATGCGTTTGTTTGCGTTATTACGTACAGAAACGCATTTTTTCGCGTGATTACAACTTTACATCATTTTATTTTAATTTTAACTAGTTCCAATAAGCTTCCGTACTAAAAACCTTCAGTTAATCCAGTTAAATTGTACGCAATGTATACATAACGTGGGATTATTGGACAAAATCGGGCCAGGTGATGTATCCCATATTATTTATATAATTGGGTGATAAAAATATTCTCATAGAAAAAATCCATTTGGTAAATTTTCACGTGGGATCACGGGCCGACAGCTCTGCTAGGGGATTTCACTTAAACGAGGACGGAAGTAGTAAAACGGGTCTTACATACAGGAGAAATTTCAATCGTATACTTTTGTTCCGAAAGTGGTTTGTTTAAAACAATATACATGTATCGTAATTTAGCCGTAAATAAAAGTTATATTTCAACAAGATATGAGGGCCGTGCTCTGTTGAATGGGGGTTTGATGCATGTGCGTAAAGTTTCGTCCCAGATTTGCCTGTTCAGTCCGCACAGGCTAATCAGGGATGACACTTTCCGCTTTTATGATTTTTTTCGTTTCAAGAAAGTTTCTTCTTTGCAAAAATCCAGTTTCGGCGGAAAGTGTCGTCCTTGATTAGACTGTGAATTAAACCCCCTTTTCACAAAGCGCTGCTTATATCTAAAAAGTTTACTATTTTTTAACAGAAACTCCATCGGTAGAGAATTTATTGTTCTTGTCCACTACAAGCCTCGCCAAGCTTCGCCTTTTCATACGCCATATTAGACTCGTCTGATACCCAATCTGGATCAGCAGACGATTTATTCCTATCTTACGGAGGAGTCCGGAGATAGCCGATGTATCACGATTGGTCTGATACCCTATTACATCGCATGTTACAACTCGAATAATAAAAGTCAAACGTCAAAACATGCATAAGGTCTCGATTTCTTTATTTGATAACGATATAATCCCGCCCTTCAAATAATATGCTCACAAATGAATAGAGATTATTTATAAATACGTCTATTTAGAAGTAAGTCAAATACATAAACAAAGATTAATGAAACAACAGTATTAGGCTGGCTTAAAGCGACTTTTCACAGATTTTGGAAGATATTGAAATTTGTTAGTAAATGCTTTATATTGATAAATGTAAACATTGAATCTAAAAAGCTCCAGTAAAAAAAAGAATAAAATTAAAAAAAAGAAAAAAGTAACCATCGACTGGGTTCGAACCACTGACCCCAGGAATAAAAGTTTATCGTTTAGACCACTCGCCCATCCGTGCTCATACAATGAGTGATGTATTTTATACTTTATATAAGCAATCCTCGTAGTATCACAAAATATAACGACAACAACACAACAATCCAAAGAATTCAATCGTTTCGCGTTGCAACGCTTTATAATTTGCAGGTTTTAACTCGTCAAAAGATGCATATAATGAATATTTTTTAGTATGGTAAATGCTCAGTATTACTGTTTCCTAAAAGATGTCTTAACTACAACGTCAATTTACGAATCTGAAACAATTGTTTGTTATATATGTTGTCTATTTACCAAAACGTGAAAAGATCCATTTAAAGCCCCAATATACAAGTATAATAAATCTGTTGACGAGAGGAAAGCAGTACTCATTACTAAAATTTGAAATTCACAGGTAGTATACTAGGCAAAGCTGCTCTTAAAATCAAGTGAGGAACTGTAACTTCGACTGTCGTTCATAACGCCATTGATTCTACTTAAGTCAAAATATGAAATGTTCAGTCCGACAAGATTAATTTCATAATTTGAATAAATCTAAAATGCATTATATCCACATATTGTCGCAGCCATTCTTTTATGTTCAAAAGAAGAAAATCGCGAGGTAATACGTCAAATGTTGGCAGTACTCATTATTGTTTTCTTGTTTGTCCTTTTAATTCAACTGCGTCCACGTCCATAATCTGTGCTAAATTCCGTACCATAACCTAGCAGTACCATTGAAGATTAAGTAACCGCAAGGATTTAAAGCCATTCCTTCATTAACTCCGGTAGCGGGTTCTGTCTTGATTGGCAAACTCTTAAAAGAACTTGAGCACAATTTAGTAAAATGACGATTTTCAAAATCAATATCATATATTTTAAAAAGTATTGAATGCATAATGTTCATTTTTAAGCGAAATAACAATCCTGACTGGGAAAACGTGTATAATATTGGTTCATTAACGGTTATTCATCATTCGAAATTGGTAAAATAATAAAGCGTCTGTAACGCTTTTCTAATTGTTCTTTTATAAATGCATTGCGTACTAGTATAGCTTTAATGTTCGTTAAGCCATTTATGCCTAGTGGACTCTCCCATCCTTCTCAATTGGATCAATTTGTTTCCAAAATTAGGGATGTCTAGTATATTTATTTCTATATTTATACTATTTCTTACAGAAAATCCTTTAAGCAAATAGCGCAGAGCCTGATGAGACGCCGCATTATGCGGCGTCTCATTTGGGTTAACGCTGTTTGCAAAGGCCTTTTTTCTAGACGCTAGGCATAACTGGGTTAATGTTCGTTCATAAAAAACGAACGCCTGCGTGGCACAATTATAGCGCATTATATTTTGCTGCCATTAGTCCCGGGCTCGAAAACCATGTAATGCAGTATTTTGTAGTCCAGTTTGTTCTTGCACGTATGGTAAGTTAAGACAATTCAAAACATTATTTGTTAGCAAATTTAATGACTTTTTTTCAAAAATTCGATTATCTACGAGTAAGAGAGTAAAAATAAGTATTTCACAGCGGTTTGCTGTATTAAAGGTGTTGTTTTAGCGATATGTAATAATTCACCAAGACTACGATGAGCTCTTTGTGCTTTTTTGCGCGTAAAACAAATTGCAAAATTACAGTTTTTTAATGTTTAAACAGCATTATGATGCACATACTTTAACAATTCACTCATGTAAAACGACATCAAATCAATATACATCATTCTTAAGAGTACGGATCTAAAGCAAGAAGAAACTCATCAAGTAAATTATATTTTGTAATGATGTCATTTACAAATATTAAGCAAGTCTTGTGTATACTTGTATTCGACATAAGCGTTCAATAAACCCAAAATATATTTTTAAACATTGGAAATTACACGCATAACGATCCGGTTTGATTGGCTTGAAATTGTTTTGTTTTTTAAATATTCCGATGATTTTCGAAAAGTCATGGAATTGTCTCTTAAATAGTCTGAAGATAACATTCCGAAGATTCGAGAAAAGTCAAGGAGATCGCTGTTTACTGATCTCAATACTTCGGGTACATAGCACCTAGATTCCCCACATCACGTGCGTGGTAGCTAAAAATAGACAAACGTTACTATTAATAAACGTTTGACAATTAGTTGATACTTAAAATAACATTTTTTCATATAATGCAGACCAATCGTCAGTAAGACTTCTTAACAAGGATTTTTATTTTGACGTTTGGTAAAAACTTGTTTGTTTGTTGTTGTTGTTGTTGTTGTTTTTTGAGGGGGAGGGTACCATATGCGGGGCGTTGAGTACGAAAAATAAGGTAATAAAGAACTCTACGTACAGAGATGTTTGCACAAAATGTTTTGTTGCTGGGACTAATTAAGTTGTATCGGTACAAATGAATATCACCCATATACTGTAAGATCATATTTTTTCGCGAGCATAAAATTTTGTTGTTGTTGTTTTTCAAAAGAAGGATATTTTCGTTGACACATACATTCGTTAATTTCTCATTTTGGAAAAATAGAGGACTTTGCGCCTTCCATTTTCCGATGTGTTTGTGTTAAAATCGTAAATCGGTCTGGCCATGAATAAAGGAAAATGTATGCCCGATGCTTAATTATTTTTAAGTAAGAACAAAACATACTGGACGATAGGAAGCTCGCACGGAGCGATTGTCCCTTTATCTGTCGGTGGCGGTGGTGGAGGTGGCGGAGGCGTTGATGTTGAAGGGGTGGGGGCTTGCGGTAGACCGCCTGACGCTCGTCGACCTCCCTGGCGGTGATCACGCGGGTCTGGCCCCTTGCTGGGTCTTGAAGCGGTCGGATCGTCTTCACGGTGCGCGACTGGTAACACGAACCGCTGAGCGGAAAAAACAAACGCCGAGTTATACTTTTCAAAATAATAAGAATGAAGTTATTTTATTTTAAAGGGACTTCATTCATGTCGGTGAAGTGTCGCCCCAGATTAGCCTGTACAGTCCGCATAGCCGAATCAAGGACGACGTTTTCCGCTTTTATTTATGTTTGTGTTAAAAGAAAGTCTCTTGTAAATGAAAACCCAGTCTAGGCTTTAAAGGGACCGTCAACCACGAATGACAAAAACAGAAAAGTTATAAAATACCGTATTTTTTTACAATTATTAGTTCATATTGATTAAAATATCACGACTGGTATATTACATTTCTTGAAAAAAGTTGTTAAGTTTTCATATTTGCAGTATATTCGGTAATACAATTTTACTGGGTACATGTAATGGTAATGGTAAATGATAACGTTATTTAATACGTTTAGTGAAAGCATGCCTACGTTGCCGACTCGAGACAATTTAATTTAAATCTTTAGATAAGCTCTATTGCATTGAACGCTTACTGAGACACTATAGAGTCCCGTTCCTGGGTAGAGCCATTACTAGAGATGTGGAGAACGCATACTTGTATGCATATATGCCAAAGAACCTTTTGTTATAAGCAATACGATCCTTAAAAGTATTGTTGAATAAATGTATATTCTGTCTTGTTACAAATTAAGTGTTCATGTTATCGAATCTGTTTATTTGGATTTATATTCTAAAATGACTATTGCAGGTAACATAATTATATGTTGTTGTACCTATTTACGCACCAGAAAATAATAAATATATTTAGGTATGAAGACGATGTACTGTTCTATAAGTCTGAATAAAATGTAGACATGTCTATCTGTCTGTCTCCGAGTTGGGATTTAACAGGAATAGCAATATCGAGGCTTTTAAAATGAGTCCCATTCTGAGAAAACGGGGCATAAGTCATGTGCGTTAAGTGTCGTCCCAGATTAGTCTGTGCAGTCCGCACAGGATAATCAGGGACGGCACTTTCTTTAACTAGATTTTTGCTAAGAAGAAAATTTCTTTAATCAGAAAATATTCATAAAAGCGGAAAGTGTCGTCCTTGATTAGCCTGTACAGACTGCACAGGCTAATCTGGGACGACACTTTACGCACATGCATTTTGCCCAGTTTTCTCAGAATGCGACTCAAATGATGTCACCATCGGCCGCCTTGGATGCATCGCCGGATGAGATACACGGCCAGCCCCGCCATGAGCGCCAGAAGGAGCAGCGCCGGAATCAGCCAATACAGGAAGTTATCTATGCCGCCGGAAGTTGCCGACGCCGACGATGCGCCACTAGCGCTGTTGGGATTTGATGGCGCTGGTGGCGGTGGGTCGCAGATGAAAATGGTGACAGGGGATGCGTCGTAGTGACCGGCGGAATCTGGCACAGAGGAAGTATAGAAACTGATCCTCGGTCTTGGAAAACAGGGCTTAATACATGTACGTAGTGTCGTCCTAGATTCGTCTGTGCAGTCCAAAAAGTGTCGTCCCTAATTAGATTTTCCATAGGCTAATCTGGGACCACACTTAACGCAGATGCGTTCAACCCATTTTTTCCAGGACGAGCCTGTTGTATACAAGGTCATTTGCATAATAAAACAAAGAGCTATCGGCGCGAACAAATAGGAGCGTTCGGGTCAGTGGAAACAACGACTTTTGACGCCTAAGTTGTAGGCAAAAAACTCTCAACTTCGACGGTTTGTTTGGATATTACTCCTCATAGAGTAATTTAATTATTTGTATATTTAGAAGGTCGTTACATGTTCAGAAAACACTCACACAATGATTATTTATGTGCATACATGAATATAATGAATGACCGGCACTGTGGGAAAAGGGAGCTTAATGCATGTTCTTAAAATGTGGTCTTAAATTAACCTGTGCAGTTCGCCGGGCTTGTCAGGAACGACAATTTCAATCTGCAGGAGTTTATCTAGACGTTTGGGGAAAATGAGTCTTGTCAAATTGGGATTTTTGTACTTGATTGAAGTGGCAAATTTGGGAATTCTTTATCGACAAAAAGTACTTAATTGAAGTTATATATTTTATTTTTATAGAATGTTTTTAGATAAAGTTGAGATATAGCGTCTAATAAGCATAAGTCATAAGAGACTTCTTTCTTAAAAACATTTGGGGAATATGATTTTTTGTATTATTTCGGTGTGGGATCGGGTCCGTTTGATTTGCGATCGGGTCCGTTTTACGGCCTTTTTTACATAGAAAAAAAACCCTGCAGTCTACACAGGATTGACATGAAATAAGTCCCGTTTCCCCAGAGCGAGGCTTATGTAATACATGGGCCGTGCTCTATGAAAAGATGATTTAATGCATGTGCGTAAAGTGTCATCCCAGACTAGCCTGTGCAGTATTAAACAATACTTTCCGCTTTTATGATATTTTATGTTTAAAGAAAGTCTCTGCTTAGCAAAAAACTAGTTTAGGCGGTAAATGTCTTCCCTGATTAGCCTGTGCGGACTGCACAGGCAAATCTGGGACGACACTTTACGCAAATGCATTAAACCCCTTTTTCACAAAGCACGGCTCACATAAACATGTGGCGTTATGATTGTTTCTGAAAAACGTGCCTAATTACGGCACACACACCTGTTACCCTGAGGGTGGTTTCAAATTTAGTGCCTTTTGCGTAAGAGCTCAAATCTCCGTACGTCAGACTTCCGGTCCCGGATGCGTAGAAGGGTCCACTTCCTGTGAACAAACAATGATACAAACAGAAATCTATAAACTACTAAAAGGGGTCAGAATACATGTATACTAATAAGAATTACAATGTATACCAAATACGTGTGAACAATATAATGTTTCATTTGTGAATATTTTGCTTTTACGATGCTTAATGGCTCGTCACTACAAACTACAAACTAGTATTTTTTGGTTTCTTAAACAATACATGTGTGCAAAAAATATTATTTATGAAAAATATGAATCTAACAAGTTTAGTAGCTCACAATTCAAATATGTGTGAAAAATATTTTTTTGTATGTCAATCTACAGAATTTAATAAAAATTAAATTGCTCGTAAATCTCAGATGTGAAAAATATGACTTTTTTACAATAGCAATCTAAATAACTAAATATGTCTTGTTCTGAAAAAACTGGGCTTAATGTATGTGCGTAAAGTGTCGTCCCAGATTAGCCTGTGCAGTCCGCACAGGCTAATCAGGGACGGCACTTTCCTGCTTAATTGGATTTTTGTTAAGAACAGACTTCATTGAAACAAAAAATGTCATAAAAGCGGAAAGTGTCGTCCCTGATTAGCCTGTGCGGACTGCACAGGCTAATCTGGGACGACACTTTACGCACATGCATTATGCACAGTTTTCTCAGAACACGAATAATAGCAATCTAAATAACTAACTAGCTCGTACCTCCAAACTCATATTTCTTGGTCTTATGCGCGTCGAGTACGTCATTGTCGGTTGAGGTCACCTGACCCAGCGTACCGGAAGTGGAACCCACGGTCGCGCAGTACACGTAGGAGGTCTGCGACAGGAAGGGTTTGTTGTCGTCCTCTTCCTTGATCTTTATATTGAACTAAAATTTAGAAAAAAAGCTTAAACATACAGTATTATTTTTTGAAAGTAATCTAATTATGGCCTCATTAAATAAACTTGCAATCTCCACGCAGAGTTGTCGTTCCTTACATACAATATCGTCCATCACATGAAAATCCTACTAAAATGTGTAGGATTATATTTGTTTGTTTAAGTATTATATTATGAAAAGTAAGATAATTTAAATATTTTAAATAGTATATATGTTTAGGTTAATAATTAAAAAAAATACCGAAATGAAAAAAAATACAATGGTATAATTATTGTACCACGTGGTTAGGCTATCATCACGTGTTGGTTATGAAGTCAGTGATTTGATCCGGCTATGCTGGTTTCAGTCAAATCTCTGTGCGGAGGTTGATAAACTAGATGTTTGTCACAAAAATCGCTTTCCATTTCACTTAATTCTAAAATTTTACTTTATCAACCACGTCAACATTCCACTTTTAATTTGTGGATGACGACGTAACCTACGTCAGTCCCATAGTCACTCATATGCAATGTTGACTCATTTAACAAAAAGTTTCCTTTATGACGTCATAACTTTTGCACACTTGCCTAATCGTTCGTCCCCAGCCTGCTAAATCGACGCCATCACATTTAGTTTTTGAAATAATGTGTGACGTATTTCAGTCATATTTATAGTCTACACCTTGGTGTTACTCGAACTCATCGCGTCGGTGGTCTTAAGAATCAGTACATGACATCGAGTATAAACATCGGGACCTTCTTCATTATTATTTGCCATTTCGAATTATAGACAAGGGCATCCCCTTCGTTTTGCCTTTTTCATCAGCCTTTCATCGCCTACATTATCATATAAGTTCATAATATACGTCATTGCCTACGTCATCATGTGAGTCATCGAAAACTTCATTTAAAATGTAATCGCTTACGGCAACATATACGTAATTATTTACATCAATTTTATCTAAATCCATTAAAGAAATAAGAAAGACACTAAGATTATTATAGTTCGCTCACATCCATGTGTATTGTCTAATTCAGAGAAAGGCACCAATATTACGATGACCGTCATCGTCTTCGTCAGACTCACCGTGGCGGTGGTCTCCAGTCCCCGGCGGTCGGTGGCCGTGACGGTGCACAGACTTACCGTCACGGTGCAGAGACTTACCGTTGAGGTGGTCTCCAGACCCCGGCGGTCGGTGGCCGTGACGGTGCACAGACTTACCGTGGCGGTGGTCGCCAGTCCACGGCGGTCGGTGGCCGTCACGGTGCACACAATAGTCTCCTCCCCCAGACGCTTGTTGGCCGCGTCCAGGTCCCACTCCTTGGTCATGGTAACGCATCCGGTGAGGGGATCCATGACAAAGACGCCAAGGCCCCGGGGGCACGACATCTTGTACGTGTGAACGTCGCCCACATCTTCGTCCTCGATGTCGTTCTTAAAGTCCGGACAGCTGATCTGCTCTCCGGGCTACAAATTGAAGAGCTCAAGAAGTCTGGATTACATGACCCTTTGTATACAATTTGTTTAAAATAGAAGCTGGGAACCAGACTAGAGCTCAAGTTGTTTACAACGTTAACTGTCATTTAAGATAAATTGGTCGTTGTCGGCTCAGGTATTACTTGAAAGCACCACGGGTACTCGTTAGTATACTACAATGTACCCCGAGTACGGCAAATACGCTTATAGACACCCGGTCATACTTCGTAATACTTTTTAGTATCATTGCCGTACCCTAAGTACATTGTAGTTTACTTAAGAGTACCCTGGGTCCATTTAAATAGTAAGTTAGCCGACAATGACCGATTGAATGTTAGTTAAGCTTAACCGTCGTTAACCTTTACAAAAAATATTCATATTAATTCATTGTTAAACATGTGCTTAGTTTAAATAAAAAATGCAAATATCGACTAATTTTTAAATGTGTGATAATATATGTTCGTTAAATTAATTTATCGATGTGTACATTTATCAAGCTGTTAGCCTTACTCAGCACAGTAAAGTTTTGTGAACAATGGTACTTATTCAGATTGTACGAATATAAAGTCAAATATTTTTAGAACCAAGTATTAGTAATTATCGGATTATCATTATTTAGCGATCGATAAACAATTCTGGTCTTATACCCTATTACATCGCATGTTACAACACGAATAATAAAAGTCAAACGTCAAAACATGCATAAGGTCTCGATTTCTTTATTTGATAACGATATTATCCCGCCCTTCAAATAATATGCTCAAAAATGAATAGAGATTATTTATAAATACGTCTATTTAGAGGTAAGTCAAATACATAAACAAAGATTAATGAAACAACAGTATAAGGCTGGCTTAAAGCGACTTTTCACAGATTTTGGAAGATATTGAAGTTTGTTAGTAAATGCTTTATATTGATAAATGTAAACATTGAATCTAAAAAGCTCCAGTAAAAAAAAAGAATAAAATTATAAAAAGAAAAAATTAACCATCAACTGGGTTCCGAATCACTGACCCAAGGAATAAAAGTCTATCGTTTAGACCACTCGCCCATCCGTACAATGAGTGATGTATTTTATACTTTATATAAGCAATCCTCGTAGTATCACAAAATATAACGACAACAACACAACACTCCAAAGAATTCAATCATTTCGCGTTGCAACGCTTTATAATTTGCAGGTTTTAACTCGTCAAAAGATGCATATAATGGATATTTTATAGTATGGTAAATGCTCAGTTTTACTGTTTCATATAAAATATCATAACTACAACGAAAATTTACGAATCTGAAACAATTGTTTGTTATATATGTTGTCTATTTACCAAAACGTGAAAAGATCCATTTAAAGCCCAAATATACAAGTTTAATAAATATGTTGACGAGAGGAAAGCAGTACTCATTACTAAAATTTGAAATTCACAGGTAGTATAATAGGCGAAGCTGCTCTTAAAATCAAGTGAGGAGCTTAAACTTTGACTGTCGTTCATAACGCCATTGATTCTACTTAAGTCAAAATATGAAATGTTCAGTCCGACAAGATTAATTTCATAATTTGAATAAATCTAAAATGCATTATATCCACATATTGTCGCAGCCATTCTTTTATGTTCAAAAGAAGAACATCGCGAGGTAATACGTCAAATGTTGGCAGTACTCATTATTGTTTTCTTGTTTGTCCTTTTAATTCAACTGCGTAATCAATCTTTCAAATCGTCCACGTCCATAATATTTGCTAAATTCCGTACCATAACCTAGAAGTACCAATGAAGATTAAGTAACCGCAAGGATTAAAAGCCTTTCCTTCATTAACTCCGGTAGCGGGTTCTATCTTGATTGGCAAACTCTTAAAAGATCTTGAGCACAATTTAGTAAAATGACGATTTTCAAAATCAATATCATATATTTTAAAAAGTATTGAATGCATAATGTTTATTTTGAAGCGAAATAACAATCCTGACTGGGAAAACGTTTTTTAATATTGGTTCATTAACGGTTATTCATCATTCGAAATTGGTAAAATAATAAAGCGCCTGTAACGCTTTTTTAATTGTTCTTTTATAAATGCATTGCGTACTCGTATAGCTTTAATGTTCGTTACGCCATTTATGCCTAGTGGACTCTCCCATCCTTCTAAATTGGATCAATTTATTTCCAAAATTAGGGATGTCTAGTATATTTATTTCTATATTTATACTATTTCTTACAGAAATTCCTTTAAGCAAACAGCGCAGAGCCTGATGAGACGCCGCATCATGCGGCGTCTCATTTGGGTTTACGCTGTTTGCAAAGGCCTTTTTTCTACACGCTAGGCATAACTGGGTTAATGTTCGTTCATAAAAACGAACGAATGCATGGCACAATTATAGCGCATTATATTTTGCTACCAGAGGTCCCGGGCTCGAAAACCATGTAATGCAGTATTTTGTAGTCCAGTTTGTTCTTGCACGTATGGTAAAATTAAGACAATTCAAAACATTATTTGTTAGCAAATTTAATGATTTTTTTTTTCAAAAATTCGATTATCTACGAGTAAGAGAGTAAAAATAAGTATTTCACAGCGGTTTGCTGTATTAAAGGTGTTGTTTTAGCGATATGTAATAATTCACCAAGACTACGATGAGCTCTTTGTGCTTTTTTGCGCGTAAAATAAATTGCAAAATTACTGTTTTTTAATGTTTAAACAGCATTATGATGCACATACTTTAACAATTCACTCATGTAAAACGACATCAAATCAGTATACATCATTCTTAAGAGTACGGATCTAAAGCAAGAAGAAACTCATCAAGTAAATTATATTTTGTAACGATGTCATTTACAAATATTAACCAAGTCTTGTGTATACTTGTATTCGACATAAGCGTTCAATAAACCCAATATATATTTTTAAACATTGGAAATTAAACGCATAACGATCCGGTTTGATTGGCTTGAAATTGTTTTTTTTTAAATATTCCGATGATTTTCGAAAAGTCATGGAATTGTCTCTTAAATAGTCTGAAGATAACATTCCGAAGATTCACGAAAAGTCACGGAGATCGCTGTTAACTGATCTCAATACTTCGGGTACATAGCACCTAGATTCCCTACATCACGTGCGTGGTAGCTAAAAATAGACAAACGTTACTATTAATAAACGTTGGACAATAAGTTGATACTTAAAATAACATTTTTTTTCATATAATGCAGACCAATCGTCAGTAAGACTACTAAACAAGGATTTTTATTTTGACGCTTGGTAAAAACTTGTTCGTTTGTTGTTGTTGTTGTTGTTGTTGTTGTTGTTTGAGGGGGAGGGTACCATATGCGGGGCGTTTAGTACGAAAAATAAGGTATAAAGAACTCTACGTACAGAGATGTTTGCACAAAATGTTTTGTTGCTGGGACTAATTAAGTTGTATCAGTACAAATGAATATCACCCATATACTGTAAGATCATATTTTTTCGCGAGCATAAAATTTTGTTGTTGCTGTTTTTCAAAAGAAGGATATTTTCGTTAACACACACATTCGTTAATTTCTCATTTTGGAAAAATAGAGGACGTTGCGCCTTCCATATTCCGATGTGTTTGTGTTAAAATCGTAAATCGGTCTGGCCATGAAATAAAGGAAAATGTATGCCCGATGCTTAATTATTTTAAAGTAAGAACAAAACATACTGGACGATAGGAAGCTCGCACGGAGCGATTGTCCCTTTATCTGTCGGTGGCGGTGGTGGAGGTGGCGTAGGCGTTGATGTTGAAGGGGTGGGGGGCTTGCGGTAGACCGCCTGACGCTCGTCGACCTCCCTGGCGGTGATCACGCGGGTCTGGCCCCTTGCTGGGTCTTGAAGCGGTCGGATCGTCTTCACGGTGCGCGACTGGTAACACGAACCGCTGAGCGGAAAAAAACAAACGCCGAGTTATACTTTTCAAAATAATAAGAATAAAGTTATTTTATTTTAAAGGGACTTCATTCATGTCGGTGAAGTGTCGCCCCAGATTAGCTTGTACAGTCCGCATAGCCGAATCAGGGACGACGTTTTCCGCTTTTATTTATGTTTGTGTTAAAAGAAAGTCTCTTGTAAATGAAAACCCAGTCTAGGCTTTAAAGGGACCGTCAACCACGAATGACGAAAACAGAAACGTTATAAAATACCGTATTTTTTTACAATTATTAGTTCATATGGATTAAAATATCACGACTGATATACAACATTACTTGAAAAAAGTTGTTAAGTTTTCATATTTTCAGTATATTCGGTAATACAATTTTACTGGGTACATGTAATGGTAATGGTAAATGATAACGTTATTTAATACGTTTAGTGAAAGCATGCCTACGTTGCCGACTCGAGACAATTTAATTTAAATCTTTAGATAAGCTCTATTGCATTGAACGCTTACTGAGACACTATAGAGTCCCGTTCCTGGGTAGAGCCATTACTAGAGATGTGGAGAACGCATACTTGTATGCATATATGCCAAAGAACCTTTTGTTATAAGCAATACGATCCTTAATAGTATTGTTGAATAAATGTATATTCTGTCTTGTTACAAATTAAGTGTTCATGTTATCGAATCTGTTTATTTGGATTTATATTCTAAAATGACTATTGCAGGTTACATAATTATATGTTGTTGTACCTATTTACGCACCAGAAAATAATATATATATTTAGGTATGAAGACGATGTTCTGTTCTATAAGTCTGAATAAATGTAGACATGTCTATCTGTCTGTCTCCGAGTTGGTATTTATCAGGGATATTTTTAAAATGAGTCGCATTCTGAGAAAACGGGGTATAATGCATGTGCATTAAGTGTCGTCCCAGATTAGTCTGTGCAGTCCGCACAGGATAATCAGGGACGGCACTTTCCTTAACTAGATTTTTGCTAATAAGAGAATTTCTTTAATCAGAAAATATTCATAAAAGCGGAAAGTGTCGTCCTTGATTAGCATGTACAGACTGCACAGGCTAATCTGGGACGACACTTTACGCACATGCATTTTGCCCAGTTTTCTCAGAATGCGACTCAAATGATGTCACCATCGGCCGCCTTGGATGCATCGCCGGGTGAGATAAACGGCCAGCCCCGCCATGAGCGCCAGAAGGAGCAGCGCCGGAATCAGCCAATACAGGAAGTTATCTATGCCGTCGGAAGTTGCCGACGTCGACGATGCGCCACTAGCGCTGTTGGGATTTGTTGGCGCTGGTGGCGGTGGGTCGCAGATGAAAATGGTGACAGGGGATTCGTCGTAGTGACCGGCGGAATCTGGCACAGAGGAAGTAAAGAAACTGAGCCTCGTTCTTGGAAAACAGGGCTTAATACATGTACGTAGTGTCGTCCTAGATTCGCCTGTGCAGTCCAAAAAGTGTCGTCCCTAATTAGATTTTCCACAGACTAATCTGGGACCACACTTAACGCAGATGCGTTCAACCCATTTTTTTTCAGAACGAGCCTGTTGTATACAGGGGCATTTGCATAATAAAACAAAGAGCTATCGGCGCGAACAAATAGGAGCGTTCGGGTCAGAGGAAACAACGACTTTTGACGCCTAAGTTGTAGGCAAAAAACTCTCAACTTCGATGGTTTGTTTGGATATTACTCCTCATAGAGTAATTTAATTATTTGTATATTTAGAAGGTCGTTACATGTTCTGAAAACACTCACACAATGATAATTTATGTGCATACATGAATATAATGAATGACCGGCACTGTGGGAAAATGGAGCTTAATGCATGTTCTTAAAATGTGGTCTTAAATTAACCTGTGCAGTTCGCCGGGATTGTCAGGAACGACAATTTCAGTCTGCAGGAGTTTATCTAGCCGTTTAGGGAAAATGAGTCTTGTCAAATTGGGATTTTTGTAATTGATTGAAGTGGAAATTTTGGAATTCTTTATCGACAAAAAGTAGTTAATTGAAATTATATATTTTATTTTGTAGGATGTTTTAAAATAAAGTTGAGATATAGCGTCTAATAAACATAAGTCATAAGAGACTTCTTTCTTAAAAACATTTGGGGAATATGATTTTTTGTATTATTTCGGTTTGGTATCGGGTCCGTTTGATTTGCGATCAGGTCCGTTTTACGGCCTTTTTACATAGAAAAAAACCTGCAGTCTACACAGGATTGACATGAAATAAGTCCCGTTTCCCCAGAGCGAGGCCTGTGTAATACATGGGCCGTGCTCTCTGAAAAGATGATTTAATGCATGTGCGTAAAGTGTCATCCCAGATTAGCCTGTGCAGTATTAAACAATACTTTCCGCTTTTATGATATTTTATGTTTAAAGAAAGTCTCTTCTTAGCAAAAAACTAGTTTAGGCGGAAAATGTCTTCCCTGATTAGCCTGTGCGGACTGCACAGGCAAATCTGGGACGACACTTTACGCAAATGCATTAAACCCCTTTTTCACAGAGCACGGCTCACATAAACATGTGGCGTTATGATTGTTTCTGAAAAACGTGCCTAATTACGGCACACACACCTGTTACCCTGAGGGTGGTTTCAAATTTAGTGCCTTTTGCGTAAGAGCTCAAATCTCCGTACGTCAGACTTCCGGTCCCGGATGCGTAGAAGGGTCCACTTCCTGTGAACAAACAATGATACAAACAGAAATCTATAAACTACTAATAGGGGTCAGAATACATGTATGCTAATAAGAATTACAATGTATACAAAATACGCGTGAACAATAAAATGTTTCATTTGTGAATATTTTGATTTTACGATGCTTAATGGCTCGTCAATACAAACTACAAACTAGTATTTCTTGGTTTCTTAAACAATATGCGAAAAATATTATTTATGAAAAATATGAATCTTAAAAGTTTAGTTGCTCACAATTCAAATATGTGTGAAAAATATTTTTGTGTATGTCAATCTACAGAATTTAATAAAAATTAAATAGCTCGTAAATCTCAGATGTGAAAAATAAGACTTTTTAATATTAGCAATCTAAATAACTAAATGTGTCTTGTTCTGAAAAAAACTGGGCTTAATGTATGTGCGTAAAATGTCGTCCCAGATTAGCCTGTGCAGTCCGCACAGGCTAATCAGGGACGGAACTTTCCGGCTTAATTGGATTTTTGTTAATAACAGACTTCATTGAAACGAAAAATGTCATAAAAGCGGAAAGTGTCGTCCCTGATTAGCCTGTGCGGACTGCATAGGCTAATCTGGGACGACACTTTACGCACATGCATTATGCACAGTTTTCTCAGAACACGAATAATAGCAATCTAAATAACTAACTAGCTCGTACCGACAAACTCATATTTCTTGGTCTTATGCGCGTCGAGTACGTCATTGTCGGTTGAGGTCACCTGACCCAGCGTACCGGAAGTGGAACCCACGGTCGCGCAGTACACGTAGGAGGTCTGCGACAGGAAGGGTTTGTTGTCGTCCTCTTCCTTGATCTTTATATTGAACTAAAATTAAGAAAAAAGCTTAACCATAAAGTATAATTGTTTGAAAGTAATCTAATTATGGCCACATGAAATAAACTAGCAATCTAATTTTAATTTGTGAATGACGACGTAACCTACGTCAGTCCCATAGTCACTCATATGCAATGTTGACGCATTTAACAAAAAGTTTCCTTTATGACGTCATAACTTTTGCACACACGCCTAATCGTTCGTCCCCAGCCTGCTGAATTGACGCCATCACATTTAGTTTTTGAAATAATGTGTGACGTATTTCAGTCATATTTATAGTCTACACCTTGGTGTTACTCGAACTCATCGCGTCGGTGGTCTTAAGAATCAGTACATGACATCGAGTATAAACACCGGGGCCTTCTTCATTATTATTTGCCATTTCGCATTATAGACAAGGGCATCCCCTTCGTTTTGCCTTTTTCATCAGCCTTTCATCGCCTACATTATCATATAAGTTCATAATATACGTCATCGCCTACGTCATCATGTGAGTCATCGAAAACTTCATTTAAAATGTAATCGCTTACGGCAACATATACGTAATTATTTACATCAATTTTATCTAAATCCATTAAAGAAATAAGAAAGACACTAAGATTATTATAGTTCACTCACATCCATGTGTATTGTCTAATTCATAGAAAGGCACCAATATTACGATGACCGTCATCGTCTACGTCAGACTCACCGTGGCGGTGGTCTCCAGTCCCCGGCGGTCGGTGGCCGTGACGTTGCACAGACTTACCGAGGCGGAGGTCTCCAGCCCCCGGCGGTCGGTGGCCGTGACGGTGCACAGACTTACCGTGGCGGTGGTCTCCAGTCCCCGGCGGCCGGTGGCCGTGACGGTGCACAGACTAACCGTGGCGGTGGTCTCCAGTCCCCGGCGGTCGGTGGCCGTGACGGTGCACATACTTATCGTGGCGGTGGTCACCAGACCCCGGCGGTCGGTGGCCGTCATGGTGCAGAGACTTACCGTTGAGGTGGTCTCCAGACCCCGGCGGTCGGTGGCCGTGACGGTGCACAGACGCACCGTGGCGGTGGTCGTCAGTCCACGGCGGTCGGTGGCCGTCACGGTGCACATAATAGTCTCCTCCCCCAGACGCTTGTTGGCCGCGTCCAGGTCCCACGCCTTGGTCATGGTAACGCATCCGGTGAGGGGATCCATGACGAAGACGCCAAGGCCCCGGGGGCACGACATCTTGTACGTGTGGACGTCGCCCACATCTTCGTCCTCGATGTCGTTCTTAAAGTCCGGACAGCTGATCTGCTCTCCGGGCTACAAATTGAAGGGCTCAAGTAGTCTGGATTACCTGCCCCTTTGTATACAATTTGTTTAAAATAGAAGCTGGGAACCAGACTAGAGCTCAAGTTGTTTACAACGTTAACTGTATTTTAAGATAATTTGGTCGTTGTCGGCTCAGGTATTACTTGAAAGCACCCCGGGTACTCGTAAGTATACTACAATGTACCCCGAGTACGGTAAACACGCTTATAGACACCCGGTCATACTTCGTAATACTTTTTTGTATCATTGCCGTACCCTAAGTACATTGTAGTTTACTTAAGAGTACCCTGGGTCCATTTAAATAGTAAGTTAGCCGACAATGACCGATTGAATGTTAGTTAAGCTTAACCGTCGTAAACCTTTACAAAAAATATTCATTCAAAGAACCAAGTATTAGTAATTATCGGATTATCATTATTTAGCGATCGATAAACAATTCTACACCGTTCTAATGCGTAGCTTAAGCCTCATGGTTTCATTCATACAAATCCGATCAACAAATAAGCCGCGTTCTGAGAAAACTGGGCGTAATGCATATGCGTAAAGTGTCATCCCAGATGAGCCTGTGCAGTCCGCACAGGCTAATCAGGGACGTCACTTTCCGCTTGTATGACATTTTTTGTTTAAATGTCTCTTCTTAGCAAAAATCCAATTAAGACGGATAGTGTCGTTCCTGATTACCGGTAGCCTGTGCGGACTGCACAAGCTAATCTTGGATGACACTTTACGCACATGCATTATGCCCAGTTTCCTTAGAACGCGACTCAAATTGTTTTTCCTGACCGATACTCAACAATAAAACGAAAACTATTTATTAAAAAAACACGCTTTAATTTATGTCTACAATGAGCGTCTTTAAAGCAACATATTAATACGAGCTATAAAAAAAACGGGAGTCATTCAACCATGACAAAATCAAACTTCGAAATCAATTTGCATGTACGTTTTGTCACACGTTACACATACGTATAATTGATTTTTATGTTGCAATAATATAAAAATTTCACATCAGAAAGATCTATATTTAGAAGGCGATAAATTCAAATTTAAAACGTGTAAACGTGACCTTTTCATAGGTCACACATGTAAACGTTACATTTTCACATTTCATACATGTTAACGTGACATATTCACAGGTCACAGATGTTAATGTATTCACACTTAACACATGTAAACCTGACATACTCACAGTTAACACATGTAAATGTGACATACTCACAGTTAACACATGTAAACGTGACGTATTCACACTTTAATCATAAAAACTTAAAATATTCAAAATTCACACATGTAAACGTGACATATTCACAATGCAATCACGTTAACGTGACGATTTACATTGCACACATGTAAACATTACACATTCACATGCGGCACTTCTATACAGAAATTAATCACAAACGATGCATTTATGACAATTGACCAGTCGCCAAATAAGCGATCGCTCCTCCCACTAAGTTGTGTTTTCATAAAACGCTTATTCCATTACTCTGAAGTCTTTGTTTGACGGACCATGTGGCCGCAATAAACGAAATCTGATTGATTAATACGTGAGTTTGATTGACAGCTGGCGAGTGGCAGGGGCGTCGGAAGCAATTTGACATTGGGGCGGCGGAGGGGGTGGGTATGGGAAGGGGTATTGCCCTCCCGTTGGTGGGGGTCAGGGATTTTTTTTCAAATTTTAGCATCAAATGGCGCATTCTGGTGCGTTTTTATGCCTACTACCTGATTTTATACACGTCTATTGCAGGCATATTCTGAATTACAAAAGTTGCGACAGACAGACAGACGATGGAGAAGTGATCTCTATATGTCGCAGTTGTACTTTGTAGCAAGCGGTACAACAATAAGGATCATGTGGGTTGAAAGAACGTTCTTCGGGATGTTTTGCCCGAAATTCCGTTTTTGAAATTTGAAATTCGTTGGTTGGTTTGGAGTAGACATATTGAAATGACACATAAAAGTGGTAAAAAACATTAAATAAGTTTTTTTTAGAATTATCGATTTACTTTGAGTTATTACACTTAATTCATGTATCTTTAGGTATCTTTAATTTTGTGAAAATTAAGGACTATTGGCTATCGGCACATTAGTTTTTTGTCACTCTTTCCTTTATATTAATAAAAAGAAGCAAAGGCGAAGATCATACCGACAATTTAAAATTCCCAGGTTTAATTACTCAAGAATAAAGGGATTATCGTTATAAAAGAGACCGATCTATTAACAACATAATTGACAAGTACACTACCGCGGGCGGGTGATGACAATCAACAATACACTTGTCGTAACCGCGAAAGCGTGATTACCTTGCTTCGTGGTAAAGATATTTTCAAATATACGGGTATTGAAATGAAAAAATGAAAAAGGTCTTTGCCGAAATTTCATTTTTGCAGAAAATATTGAGGCGGCGGCCGCCGCCCCTGACGCCCCAGCTCCGACGCCTCTGAGTGGTCAATTAATAACCCACACAAGGCATTTTCAAAAGGGACGCACGTGTAATTGACACTCTTTTTAGTGACACAATCAAAACACGAACGGACGCACACACATCACGTGACAACCCAAGACATAAAACAAGCGTGACATTTCTACACCCGACGCATTCGCACGCTGCGAGTAACTCCTTACCCCGCCTTCGTCGTTTTTCGTGATCGTCCAAGTCGTTGTTGTGAATTCCGGTTTCTCGTTGACGTCACTGATGAGCAGCGTCAAAGTCTCGGTCGTGGAATTGCCGTAGCCGTCGTAGGCGTGAATCACGACCTCGTACGAGAGTTTGTTGACCTTTTCGAAATAAATCACGGACTTGGCGCGAATTTCGCCCGCTGAAAAGAATTCAAAGCGCCGAGAGCCTTAAAAGACTGTATGCGAGCCGATATACGTTATTAATATCAACGCGATTTATAAGCGGTTTTATTTGTATAAGACTCCAAACTAGGGTCTTTTTGTGAGGTAAAATATTGTTTGCACATAAACTGTAGAATACTTCACAATCGTTTATATTTGCCGGCATGACATTCAGTGGTTTTCAAAAATGCCTGTTTCGTGGGCACGTAAATTCGTGTATTTTTCATTTTGGAGACAAACAAGAATTTGTGTCGCTCATTTTCCGATAAGTTTGTAAAAACATGTCAAATAAATAATACTTATTTTACAGAACAAAAATAAGCTAATACTGCTTACGATCTAACGATCGTATATTAAAACTCGAGGGAACAACATTTCTTGATATTCAATGCTTTAACTTTAAGTTGCTATCGCTGGAACCAGTCGGGGAGAAATGTGAAATAATGAAAAATACCCGCCCTTGTCAAAACTCCAACGACTTATAATATTTGAATACTATTTGAGTATATCTATTATTTTACAATGAATAGTACGCTTTCTTAAACATAGATTACTTGCGTAACATCTCATTTACATACATAACTAGACCCAAAAAGTTAACGTGTTGTTAAAGGTGTTTATCAACTGCGCTAAAAGAAGAACATATCACTGTCATTTTATTTTTAAATTTCAGTTTTAACAAAGCGCATATCCCATTTTAATTAAATGATTTTGATTTTTTTCCAATTTACCAAAAAAAAAAAAAAACACGGGAAAACATGTAAACGCCGTACTTGCAGAATCGCATATGAAATAATCTGCGCCACCGTCGATGAAGTTGCAAAAGTACTTTATGACGTCACCAACATCCGGGTCCTCGTGAATTATGTCATATATAACGTCACCGGCGGAGTTGTTTTCGTAGACGGCTAAAACGTCGATTTTTGTAACGTTCGTCAGCTTTGGCACAGTGTTTATATCTGGATTAAAAACAGTTTAATTATGAAAACGCACACACGCAAAACAAATTTACATCTACGGAAATATTTCCAGGGAAAATCCATAAAGCGTTTAAAATGAAAATAAACGAAGCCGGTACTGCTTTCATTTTTTTCCTTCAAAAATTGTTTTCGCTTTGGTAAATAACTTTTAAGTATTGCTAGAAAGGATTGATTGATGCATTCTTTGTGGATTCTAAGAGCAGTGCCAAAATGATTGTTTTGAAACAAATGTAATGATACAGATTAAGCATCTTATAGTGCCATGTCAGCATTATAAATCTTTGTAGTTTAAACCTTTTTATTTGAGCTCGATTGCATCGAAAGCCTAAGGCTTATTGAAAGGCTCTAGCGTCCGAGTTCGTATCCTAGGACTCAAAACCAGTACTTGGTGTCTCTGGGGCAGATCGAAAGAACGCTCCCACAACTCGAACTCATGACCACCCGGTCGTTAGGCGGACACCATATCCACTACACAACGGGGACTCTCTAATGCTCTTTAACACCAAATCAAGAAGTGACCGAGTGAACAAAAACATTTAAGCAGGGGAGACAAATACAATTGCCTGTTATCTTGTTAATTTAAACATATTTTATTTCCAAAATAGTTACACAACTACAGAACATACATAGAAATACAACTGTTTTGAAAAAAGGGTAGGACCTAAAGTTCTAACAACATTATTGGTGGTCTTTCACTGTTTTGTTTTTTACATTGCATATAGTCGTGACGATAGCGTGATTTTGTAAAGCTATATTTTACATGGTCAAGATAACATTTGTCTTAAGAAAGCAAAATACAGGTGCGCAAATAAAATACGAAAGAAAATCATGGTTTGTAAAGCATTGGAAATAAAACATACAGTACAACCTTGAGATAGTGAAGTCCTGTCCAGGAGAATAAACATAACTATGTGCTATAACAACATTTTTCGCATAATTCCAAGTATGTTTGATGACGATTTTACTATATTAGTGATATGCTCGTGCCATTTACCGTTTGAGCTGAGTGTAAGACCGAGGTGTTTGTGGTTTTCTACAAAATTGACCGGTACATTATTAAATAAAAACATGCGGTTGGGGAACAGCATGGTGTGATGAAAACAACATAGCCACGGATTTATGTGATTAAAATCTACAAGCCATTGTTTTGCCCAATTACTTATAACTTGTAGGTCATGGTTCAGAACAATTTCGATGTTATATATATTTGAGGTAGTACATGAGAGGGAAGTGTCATCGGCAAAAAGGCGGGAAGTACATTGACGGTGCTTGACTATATCGTTTACGTAAACAAGAAAAATAATGGGCCTAGAACAGATCCCTGTGGAACACCGGCATTAAGCTCTAACGTTTGAGATATTGATGCACCAACCACGACTTTTTGAGTGCGACTCCCTAGATAACTTTTTATCCAATTAAGTAAAATACCATCAAATCCATTTTGTTTAAGTTTGAAGAGTAGTCCAGTGTGCCAGACGCGGTCGAACGCTTTAGAAATATCACAGAAAACCATGCATGTGAGTTTCTTTTCATCAATACCTTTCGTTATTCGATAAAAAATGTCGATTAATTGAGCGACTGTGGAGTGACCTTTTAAGAAGCCCGACTGGTTGGTGTATATAAGTTTGTTAGCAAGAAGGTGGTTGTATAAATGTTTATAAACTATCCTCTCCATCAGATTGCCTACGCAACTTAACAATGAGATAGGACGGTAGTTGGAAGGATTATTCGGATCACCCTTTTTAAATAGAGGCATTACAATCGCTTCTTTCCATTGGGCGGATATGTACTTTCGTTTAGTGATTTGTTAAAGAGGATACACAAAGGCTAAGCAATAGAATTACACGTTTTCTTAATGACAATATGACTTATAAGGTCACCACCGACGGCTTTATTGGTTATTAAGCATTTAATAACATCTATAATTTCCGATTCTGATATAAGCAGGTTATATAATTTTGCGTTAGAGATATCTGAGGATTGTGGAAGAAAACCGGCTGAGTCATTTAACGACGGAATGGAGGCAAAGTATCTGTTTAAACAGTTTGACTTGTCAGTATCTGACAAATGTACAATAAGATTGCCGTCAGAGTCCGTTGAATGTAAAGGTGGTATCGAATTCGGGTGAGAATTTGTTTTTATTAGTTGCTTTAGTGTTTTCCAATATTGTTTTGGATTTGAAGTATTTAGTTCATCAAGAGATGTTTCTAGGTTAGAATAAAACTGTTCTTTCGCATGTTTTATCATGTTATTAACCTTCTTTCGAAGTTGTTTATATATATTCAAGTTAGCAGACGTAGGATTGTCTATGGATATGTGTTTTTGTCTATCTCGTTTACGAGCCATTGTTCTAATAGAAGAATCATACCATGGTTTGTCATGGAGCGCACTGTGACAAGTTTATTTGGAATCCAAAGTTTCATCAGTTCGATAAGTTTGTTCGTAAACATAACAGTTGCTTCATTTACATTAGAATCATGGATAAATTCCCAGTTTGTACATGTACTAAGATTGTTTAGTCGATCGAAATCGGCATATTTATACAACCAAATGTTTCGTTGAATCGGTTTGCTGTTTATTAAAGGAATTGTAACATGAATGGCAATAGCAAGATGGTCACTAACAGTTTGAGGGATAACTATTACTTCACTGTTCAAGCATGAAATGGTATCCGAGATTAATATCGGATCAAATAGTGTAGCAGTATTTGCGGTGACCCTTGTCGCTTGAGAGATAACGTTGTGCATGCTATACAGGGATACTGATTGAGAGAGGCGAGCATTGTGTTTAAATTGGTCTTCATTTATGTCCCCACGCATGATGACGTTCTTGTTTAAATCAAGCGCTTTATCAATCATTATTTCAAAATCATTCTTTGTTACTTAATCACAGTTACCTCCCCTCCAATAATCAAGGTGGAAAGGCAAACAATGACAGAAAGAAATATTTTAATGCGAAACCGGTCGAGCGATTCGTAGCTATAAGACGAATCTCGACATTAAATGGTACATTTCACATGCATTGACAAAATTAAATACCATGACATAAACAGCGAACACAATTACACAAATTGTCGTCGATTTGATTTGTTTCCTTTCGTCAGTTGTGGGTGTTCGTGTTTTGGTTTTATTTTTCCATCTGCTTTTTTTCAAAGGAAGAGAAACATTGACAAAACTAGAATATATCCGGTAACTGTGTCTAAAACGGATACGTTAACATTTACGTCGCCAATGTTTGTGGTTTCGGTTTTGTTATCCTCGCTAAATTAATTCATCCAACACTTACCCAGTTGTCTCAATGTACTGACCTGTTATTTCCACAATGACGGTGTACGGAGTCGGATTCTTGTTATACTTGTCTGTTGCCACAACCGAGAGTTGGAACGAGTTGTTAGGGTACGAATGAAGATCCGCGTTCGTTCCTATGTCTCCATCTAGAATTGCGCAATAAATTATGCTTGTACACAAGCTATCATTAATTAATTGAAGATTTATGCGGCAAATACCATCTGTTTTTAAGATATGAAAATGAAGATAGTTGTGCGCAATATAATGAATATTACTACAAAACATTTTCAAATTTAACCGAACCACAAAAAATGTAAAGAAAATTTAAGCAAACTTCAGTAGGCAGAGACTATAGAGTACCGCCGTTGTAATTGAAAATTCGTGTATACTTCAATAAATTACCTTTTTATGGACACTTTACATCGTAGATTTTGGATTTGGGAAAAAAAGATTAAATTGCGTCGCTGTGTTGAACGCATTTTTTCAAATTTAAAAATTACAGAATTTATGTGCTAACGAAAAAGTCATTTTTTATGACGAAATTGTGTGCTGACGACAATAAATTAGCCACCCACGAAATCATTAAAAAATAATAAAAATTAAAATACTTTTACAGTGAATGGCTTTTTGTGATACAGTATTCAGTGCATTTATATTAACTCGTATTCCCCAAAAGCTTATTTTTGAATCGAACCACTTATTATGGTTATTAAATCTAAAGCACACTCTTATATCAAACATGGGGCGTTTCCATAACAGGGCGGAAACCTTATACACTTCATTACCGCGTAAATGATTCACTCCGCTTGAAATGTCTACTGAACAACCTACTCGGAGACATGATGAATGGACACGTGGCATTCGGGGTACAGGACAGCATACTGTAGATGACGTTATCGTTTTCCACGTCACTTCCGGTAGCGGTAAACACGGTGTCGGTAGCGCTGAAGTCTTTTGCGACGAGGCTAAGTTTTGTAACAGGCGACCCTATGACGACAGGTAAAATCGTTAAGGTTGATTCTATAAAACTAGTCCTCCGCACAGGCTAATCAAGGACAACACTTTCCGCTGTTATTGTGTTTTTCGTTTAAAGAACTTCATATCCGGTGCCAGCGCAAAGTGTCGTCCCTTATAAAGCTGTGCGGACTGCACAGGCTTTTCCGGGAAAACACTTAACGCACATGCATTGAGACAAGTTCTCCTAGAGCGAGGATCATTAAATACAATGTCTGTAAAACTATGTAAAACAGGAAATCTCATGGAAAAAATAAAAAAAAGCTCATTGGGGAAATTTTATGTGTTTGATATGGAAAATTTCAGAAAGAATTTGTTATAAGAAATTCTAACATCTTTTGCTTGCACAAATATAAAATGTTAGTCATATAGGCCGATGGGATAATCACGTGACAAACATGATGGCGACGTTCATGCCGAGACATGTAGTTTACGATGTCGTATACTACGGAATCCGTTGAACAGTACAAATATTGTGCGTCGCCGTGACTGACGCGCAAAATATCGCGTATCGCTTCGTGTGTCTAGTGTCGCCCTTTGAACACGGCACGCTATTTTTCGCGACAGTCGCGGCGACGCACGATATTTTTCGCGACAGTCTCGGCAACGCACCATATTTTTCGCGACAGTCGCGGCGACGCACGATATTTTTCGCGACCGTCGCGGCGACGCACGATATATTTAACGCGATATATTGCCTTTTGGACTACCTACACAAACACGATATATCGTGTTAAATTTATCGTGCGTCACCGCTACTGTCGCGCAAAGTATCGTGTATCACTTCGTGTGTCTAGTGTCGCCTTTGATGAAAGAAGGGCGAGATTATAGATGGCACTATCCGGATTCCGTAGTATACCATTTATTACGTTTGTTAATTGTTAAATGTCCCTTACTTTCCAGCCATATCGGCAAGAAATGGATAAGCGTGTATAACGTATTAATATTCGCGCTATACATCGACTTTACGCTGCGAAATGTCTTAGCGGGTCACAAAATTACAGCTCCAGCTCTCTTGCTGATATGATAGGAAAGTGAGCGGCATTTTAACAATTAATACAAGTATTAAAGGGTATAAAACGGCGAAAAATACCTGTCTCGGCATGGACGTCACCATCTTTTTTGTCACGTGATTACCATATCTTATAAGGCACACAAAGCTGTTTAAACGATTTTAATTAAAACAAACCGTAATACGTTATAGCGGGAGACTTAAGGAATTATATTAAATTAATAAATTTCATAAACACGTTTTTATTTTAACAAACACGTTTTTTTATCTTTAACATAAATCATGTTTCGACCATAGCTTTCATCAGCAGTATGATTCGAAGCATAAACACAAGAAGTGACGTCAACGTAATACAGTAAAGTAACGTCGTTTGGCAAACAAAAAGACATAATGCGCAATACAAAGATGGATCAAAGTTGATGCAATACTATATAAGTAATTCTATTATTTATTTTAAAAGTATTTAAATAACGCTAAAGAATTCTCGCAAGGCGTCCTTAATCAAGCATATGTTGTTCGGCTTACTGCTAAGGTTGTCGATCGTCGGCGCTTTGTTATCGTTAATATGGACGGTGAAAATCTCCGCCCCTTTGACCACCGCGGCGTCGCTGCACTGAATGTGCAGTTTGTATAAGGGGTTCGTGTCGTAGCTAAGACACCGCCCGCCACCGCCTCGCTGATGTAGTAGATCACCCATACTGGAAGAAATCGTGCAGTCGTAATGACGTCATAAATATGGGACATTCTCAAGAAAACATGTTTATTTATTGCATATATTTACTGGCATGTCTTCAAAAGAATGTATGTTTGTATTATCTACAAACGCATGTTTGTTTTTGTACTGCAAGTTACTGATGCTTACATCAAATAAACTGTCCTATTCTGTTTTATAAAAATACTTCAATTTTGTCTTTTGGCGATTTTAATATTATACATACTGAAAATAGTGGATATGGCGTCATAAAAAAGTTGTTTAAATAAGTAGAACTTGAATGACGTCACTAGATGCAAGAATATGATAATTACTGAAAGGTAATACTTATAACGTAAACTGACGACATAAATATACTGTTTAAACTGAAATTATGTTCATCAATGTTTCTAAAGATAGAAGAAAAATGTAGGCCTGTCCTGTATGTATAGATCGACGTGTCGTAATGAATATTGTGTCCGCCTATGAAAACTGGGAGGTCATGGGTTCGAATACCACTGCAGAAGCTTTCTTTTGATCCCCAGTCCCAGAGACACCAAGTTACGCAGAAAACAAACTCAAATGCGTTTAAATAAGCCTGAGGTGTTTTATGCAGTAGAGCCAAAATAAATAGGTATATACTGTTTTATACCTTTTGTGGTGGGCTCGTATTTGACGTTAAACTCGTTATACGTCGGTGACGTCTGAACGCAGTCAGCCGCGTCCTCCGTTAATGTCAACGTCGTGAGTTGCTTTTCCGCAGTCTGCCACTCGTCCAGAGTTGACGCCGTCGGCAAACTCGTTATCTTTGGACCCTTAAATGATACAGTATACATTGGGTTTCGTATCGGAACTTGACTTAACCCATTTATGCCTTGAGTCTTTAAAAAAGGCATTGACAAACAGCATAGACCCAGTTGAGACGCCGCATGATGCGGCGTCTCATCTGGGTCTGCGCTGTTTGCTTAAAGGAATTTCTGTAAGAAATATTCTAAGTATAGAAATAAATATACTCGACATCCCTATTTTTGGAAATAAATTGATCCAATTTAGAAGGGTGGGAGAGTCCACTAGGCATAAATGGGTTAATGTATTTGCTTGAAGTGTCGTTCGTGCACAGGCACAGTCTAATCTGGGACGACACTTAATGCGCATGCATTTAAACCAATTTTATCAGAAAGACGCTCTCGTGGGGATGTACAAATCAACGTTAATCGCGACGTAAATATCAACGTTACTCACAACGTAAATATCAACGTTATTCACGACGTAAATATCAACGCTACTCACGACGTAAATATCAAGATTTACTCAACACGTAAATATCAACGTTACTCAATACGTTAATATCAACGTTACTCACGACGTTTTGGACTTTGACGACGTAAGTATCCGTGGTTTGAAGAAGGCCGTCAGTCAAGATTATACGTCGCCTTTGTCTCAAAGTCCAGAGCTCCAGCCGTCTTCACGATTTGGTCGCCTGAAAGACGTCTGTGCGTGAGCTTATATAAGTCTCATTCTGCGAAAACTGGACTTAATGCACGTGCTAAAGCGTCATCTCAGATCAGCCTCTGCAGTTCCCACAGGCTAATCAGGGACGACACTTTCCACCTGAACTGGATTTTTGCTAAAGAGGCTTCCTTTAAAGAAAACAAATAAATACCATAAAAGCGCAATTCATGGAATTATGATTTGTTGGGAAACAAATGAGGAAATTGCGTCAGTCATTTTCCGATTTGTATGTGTTAAATTCGTAAATGGGTCGACCCATGAATTAATACCCCACAAATAAAAATGATTTTACACTAATACGAGAGATTAATATGTACTAACCAGTGACGGCGAATGGTCCCCCGTCAGCGCTCGTCATTGAGCAGGTGGCGTCACGTGACGAAATCCAACGTCTTTAACGACAACGTTCCGCTAACGTCCTCAGCGACGTCACTGGAGCCCCCTGGGTTAGTGATCACCGGTGCCTACGGAAATATATCAAAACGGGGCTTAATGCATATGCGCACAGGCTAATCAGGTACGACACTTTCCGCTTTTATGGAAGTTTCCGTTTGAAAGAAGTCTCCCATGAACACAAATTAAGCCCAAGCGTAAAGCGTTGTCCCAGATAAGCCTGTGCAGTCCGAACAGGCTAATCTGTGACGAAACTTTCATCATTAGCTGGATTTTTTGTTCAGAGGAGACCTTTTTTAAACAAAACACTTTTAATGCGGAAAGTGATGTCCATAATTAGTTCGTGCGGACGAACATGCATTAAACACCGTTTTTCTAGAGTGAGGTTCAAATAATTATTTGAGAGCAGCCGCGTTCAATTCATTGATTATAATGTATAAAATAGCATTTATTGACAAACATTATTACTTCTTTGAAATATAGTCATAACTCAGTTAAAATATTTACCAACGAAAAAACATTTAACATCTGACCTTACGTACAACTTACACCTAGCATATGACACATTGTAAGAGGCTTTAACATTTAACATTTACATTCCTTTGTGTCTGGAGCGATGGATAAGAGGCCCTTGACGTACCGTATTGATTATGTTCACAATCAGCGTCTCTTTGACGGTGGACACGGAGTCGCCGCACGTGATCTCGACGTTCACGGCTCCGGAACTTCCTTCGAAATCGAATCCGCCTGGATTGTGGGCGTACACCAGGTACTCTGCATGAAGATGTAAATCTTGCTAAATTGGTCGTTGTCGGCTGAGGTCCTACTTAAAAGTACCCCGGGTACTCTTAAGTACTCTCGTAAGTTATTAAATATGCACAAACTATACTAAATAAACATACACACACACACACACACACTTTTTTAATGTATCGGCTCTTTCCCGTATGATGAAACTTACGCTGGCAATCAAATCTTATTGACTTTAACATTGTTAATGAAACTAGTTCTTACTTATCATCTGTAAAAAGCATATAGTAGAAAAGAATATGAGTTGTATTCGGTGGATAGTGATTTTAATTCACACGTGATCACAGAAAAAAATTGTAATGATCAGTCGCCCGAGGGGTATATTTCCAAATTTTAGGGTAGGGGTGTCCAACTTAGACTGCGAAATGTGGCCCATTTTTACACCAGAACTCTGATAATGTAGACCCATTTTTACACCGGAACTCTGATAATGTAGACCCATTTTTACACCGGAACTGTGATAAAGTAGACCCATTTTTACACCGGAACTCTGATAAAAGACCCATTTCGATACAAGATTTTGAAAAAGCAGACCCATTTGTATACGATGCCATTGAGAAAGTGGACCCATTTCAATACAAGATTTTTGATAATCTGAGCCCATTTTAATACTAGAATTTGATAAAGTGGACACATTTCATACTAGATTTTTTATCTTTACATATTAATACAGAATACTTATTGAATTTGCTTTTATATGTTAATTAGTTTTCATATAATTTTGATACCTATTAACATACAAGAATGAAATTTATCAAACGCATTTTGATCCTGATATTTTCAAATATATATGCATTTATATACAAGCAAATTTATGATTTCAGTACCCATATCTTTGCTTAGATGCTCAAAACAATACCCATATCTATAATTTCAGTCGAACAATACACCCAATATTTTCGGCACACCCCTATATACCCCTAAATAGGAGGTTACCCTCCCCCCCCCTTCCAATCACTCATTGATTTAACTTGATATTCCACCAAATCCAACTAATACCCTATATGTAATTAATGACGTTAACGTCATGACGTCACGTACGCGTATTTGATGGTGTCACAGTACTTTGCTCTAAGGGTAGAATTCCCGCGGCAAGCGCAGTATCGCTCAAGTAACATGGTGGAACTTGAAATAAACAGAAAGAAGCTCTTTCAACATAGGTATACTCTTAAGTACCACAAGAACAAATCCGCCTTTGTGGCGTATTGATTTGTTGACAAAGTGTGAGTTTCTATTGACCAATGATCTTTTACACATATACAACATTGTGTTACAACTTATTTTGACGAACATAATCCGAGGAAAATGAAATTGCAAATAAAAATAGCACACTTAGAACATTGGACGTATAAGGTTTCTTAACAAGACATTGAGCAATTGTTCGAAATTGTCTTCTAAAACTTGTGAGCGATCGAGCGCCATATACATACAGAATAAAATAGTGGTATTTAATTTGCTATAGAATAAGAGGTGAGCGCAAGGTGCAAAGTAACAAAAGTCAAAGGGTAAGTATTTGCTGATCAGCTACCAAATGCATTCAGCTTATTCGATGGTATCATTTTGTATTATTGTCCGTTTCAAGACAAATAAACAGTATGTGTCGTAAAGTATGTGGGGTTTACTACAATTTAAAGAATAGAAATCAACTCCTCTTTTTAAAAAATGAATGCGGGACAAACTGGACCACGCGGGCGCCTAATAATTATTTTACAAAATACGATGTTCAATTTGATCAAATTTGTGTGGCCTTAAGATTGAATACAGATAAGTATATTCAGGGCGAGTTGGAAACCCTAAACTGCAAGCTGTGGCGTTGTGTAAACAATGACGTCATTATAATATATTATCGATAAAAAACACAAGCTTTGTCGTCCTGTACATAATGACGCCATTATATAGATATAAACCACAAGCTGTGGCGTTGTGTAAACAATGACGTCATTCTATAGAAATAAACTACAAGCTGTGACGTCGCGTAAACAATGACGTCATTATATAGCTACAAACCACAAGCTGTGGCGTCGGGTAAACAATGACGTCATTATATAGATATTAATAGTTCTTTTTCCGGGCAAATCTCAAGATTCTTAAAAAAATCCGAGTTTATAACATATTACATATTTCGACAATGAATGGATCCATATTTCCACACCAGGCAAATGGTTTGTGAAATTAAACAGCCTATAAAGTAACTCATACCGCCTAGGTCCGATACTGTGAGATTATATAGCAATGTTTTAGACGTCACTGACACGTCTATTGACGGTAAAGTAACCGCAGGGAGGTTAACAAACACCGGAGGCTGAAAGAGAAACACACACTAATTATTTAATGAAATGGGCCGGTTTGATTAGAAAACGGGGTTTTAATGGACCTTTTCAAGTTTTGATAAATTGACAAAATAAAAATAAATGTTTCAGATTCGCAAAGTTTCGTTGTAGTTATGATATTTGTCAGGAAACAGTAAAACTGAACATTTACCATGCTCTAAAATTTCTATAATACGCATCTTTTGACGATTTAAAAACCTGAAAATTATAAAGCGTTCCAACGCGAAACGTTTGAATAATTTGGAGTTCTGTTGTTGTCGTTATATTCAGTGACACTACGAGGATTGGGTATATAAATAATAAAATCATGCATTGTATTAGCACGGATGCCCGAGTGGTCTACGCGTTTGACATTTACTCTAGAGGTAAGTGGTTCGAGCCCAGCTGAGGGTTCGATTTTCTTTAATTTAATTCTTGTTTTTACTGGAGCTTTTTAGATCCAATGTTTACATTTATCAATATAAAGCATTTAATGATACCCGTCAATATCTGCTAAAATTTGTGAAAAGGCCCCTGTAAGGCATGTGCGTGAAGTGTCGTCCCAGGGACGAGACCTTCTGCTTAAACTGTTTTTATGATAACCTTTAAACATAACTTAAAACATTCGAACGGAAAGAGTCGTTCCTGACTCGCCTGTGCGAACTTTACAGGCAAACCTGGGACGATACTTTACGCAAATGCATTAAGACCAGTTTTCTCAGAAAAAGGCTCAGTTGGTTTTAAACGAACGAAATCATTGATTTCGAGATGTCCCAATCCGATGTGTTCCGATTTGTCCCGATGTATTCCGATGTGTTCCGATGTCTTTGTGTCCCAGTTTTTTTACAGTTTTTTCAATCAATACATGAGCCCTTTTCAGAGACAGCCACTTTCAAAAAAAATTGTATAATACCTTATAATGCTCTTGTTATAAACAATGATAAACGTGTAAGAACTCAAAATAAAACCATATGTAACTAAAATATAAAAAAACGCATGTTTCATATGTAAAACAAGGTTTGTAGTACCATCTTAGGAACTTAACGAGTTATTTCCGTTTGTGTAACCTTTTGTCTAAACTATGTTAAAACTGAAAGAATTAAAAATCAAACTTATGTGTCCTTGAAATACCATCTAAGGTACTTGAGGTGTTTTTTTTCAGTATGTGTGGACAGACAGAACGACAGATCAATGTGGATCGACAGACCAAAGCCAAAATATAACCAAAATATAACTCGATAATTCCTGTTGTACTTTTTGAGATATAATATGAATTTTAAGCTTTGTCTCATATTAAGTTACCGTGAAAATACCTTAGGGCAATGGTGAGAGATTGGCAGGGCGTAGTTTCCTCTTTATAAGTATACCAAATATAATCCGTGTGTCGCCGGTTGATGAAGAGTGTGCAGCCAGTCCGGGAGTCGAACCCGGGACACCTCAATTGCAGGGCGAGTGCTCTCCCGACTGAGCAAAACCGGCCGCCACACATCTTTCCACCAATCCCGCTTAAGTTCAATACCGTGACATATGACAGACCTACATGCCAGACTGTTCTTCGTCTTGGACTACTTACGCTGTTTTCCAGCTCCACTGCGTAGTGATATCTCGCGCTAAAGACGTTACCGTCGTCGCAAATAATCGTGACGTTATGAACGGGCGTGACGTCATAGTTCAGGGACGCTGGCGGGCGTCCCTTGTACCAAATCTGGAACGCTAAAAGAAAGAAAACAAGCGTGTGTTAACAAATATAGTATCATATTTTCATGCCCGCTTTATCGAAATAACATCCCCATTGAATGTTGAAAAAGCAAACACGCGCAGGATAGTGACACCATCTCGATTAATTTCTTTAGCAGTGTTCAAAAGAAGATGGCTGGAAAAAAACATGAAAAAAATGCGAATTCTTCGCATTACAAACGGCAAAAGCGAAAGTGATTGAAAAAATAAATATGCGAATTTTGACCTTTGACGTTTATTTTCAAATTTGACGTCAAGCATGTGTCATGTATGTTTTATCATCAACCTTGAACACGTGAAATCGTCCGTTGAAGAAAATGCGTTTAATTCAGAAGAAAATGTGTTTTGGACTTGCATACCTGGTACAATTCCGGCTCTGATCTCAAAATGCGTCGCTTCCGGTGTGGTAGGGTCCACTTTACAGGATATGGCGTCATCAGAATCTTTAAGGCTGAATGAGTTGAGTTGCAGGGCGGGGACGGAAGTGTCTTCCAGGAACTGATATGACGTCGTCGGAAATGACGTCAGAACTGGGTCCTACGATGAAATGGATTTTAAAATAAATTGTCATTTACAATTGCAAAATGTTTAACCGTTTATTGCTTTCCCCGAGATTCAAAAAAGGGACTTTTGGAACCTAAAGATGAAGCGTTACCTATTTGTTACGCATGCTTAAGAAAATATGAGAAGATTATGAGAAGAGAAACGCTTAATTGGTTCACAACATATTCGGCGCATTATCGAGTAAAAATCGTTACAAAAGTTTTTATTATTTTTCCGATTACACGAGCAGATTATCCATAAATGAAACAATAGTTTTTATTTTAGTCATTATTGTTATTTTTCTCTGTTAAACACATCGTAAGCATTCTTTTGTGAATCTATAACAATTATTTTGAAAACCGCCATTTAACCAAAGTTTAAATGAGTAATTCATTTTGAAGGGACTGTCCAACAGATTTTGGCATGTATTAAAGCTTGTCATTAACTGCTTAAAATGCTTTATATTGATAAATTTAAACAAATCACCAGTAAACAATAAGAATACAAATTTTAAAAAGAAGAAAAAACGTTAACCTCCACAGTGCTCGAACCACTGACCCCTAGAGTCATGGAGTTTTGGAGTAAAATGTCTCCCGACTTTACCACTCTACCATCCACGCTCACGACTAATGCTGGGGTATTTTTTCGGCGTAAGCTGTATTAAGCCAGCTTTTCACCCTGACTTGACCTTTGTAAGTGTCCAATAATACTCAAATAAAATTTCCCGCGGCTAGGTACGAATGAATACACTTCATTTATTCCATTGGCTGATTTGAGTATAACACCAGAACATTGGAAACATATCCGCGTCTTTGTAACACTGTTTTACTGCATGAAACAATTTTATCTCTAATGAGAGGGCTCTGTCGGACCGTATTTGGTACAAAAACGAATATGGTACAAGTTTGTACCATATTCGGCCGAATATGGTACAACTGTCTAATTGTACCATATACGTATCTGCAGTTTTGGGGTAAAATGCCTGACCGAATATGGTACAAACTTGTACCATATTCGGATGAAAAATGTACCACATTCGTTCCGAATATGATACACACTCATCATCGTAATCATCATCATCATCATCATCGTTATCTCATCATCATCATCATCATCATCATCATCATCATCGTTATCTCATCATCATCATCATCATCATCATCATCATCATCATCATCATCATCATCATCATCATCATCATCATCATCATCATCATCATCATCATCATCATCAATTATCAACACCCCAATGATCATCATCGTTGTTATCTTTACCAACACCACCATCATCATCACCATCAAAACCAACATCATCATATCCATTATCATGATCGTATTGGTGATCACAAAAGTTTTTTTTGTGATGATAATGACAGCGATGTTTTCGGTTGATAATGATGATGTTGTGATGATGATGACGACGATGAGAATATCATCATCATCATCGGCCAATAAACATCGCCATCATCATCATCACAAATATTTTGTTATCATCATCATCATTATCATCATCGTCGGCCGATAAACATCGCCGTCATCATCATCTAAAAACTTATCATCATCATTATAACCATCATCATCGTCCGATAAACATCGCTGTCATCATCATCCCAAAACGTTTGTTATCATCATCATCATCATCATTATCATCATCATCATCATCATCACCACAATCATCAAACCCCAATCATCATAACCACTGTCATCATCATCACCACCACCATCATCATCACAATTTTTTTACCATCATCATCATCACAAATGTTTTGTCATCATCATCATCACATATTCATTTTACATTTTGTATTTTATAATTTGTTTCATTCAAGAGATTCAACAAACTTGTACTTTTTTCATTTATTGGTATACTGACAGGATTTTTCAAAGTAATATTGAAGAACATAGAACAGCATTTAAATTTTAATCCAACTGTAGCATTTTGACAAGACATAATATACATATATACATTCATTTTAGTAGCAGCCAAAATATCCCAAATGTGCTTCGTAAAAAGTTACCAGTAAATGAGCAAATGACAACAAATTTCCGGTAGAAGAACATAATCATCAATCACAAAAATAACATAACAGGTTTCCAAACACCGATATACATGTATATTTCACCTGTAATGTCTGTACATGACATCTATGATATCATACCAACCGATTCCACTAACACGCAAACGCAGCCATGCGTTTGCCCATTTTGGCCCCTTTATGATTTCTTTTATTGCCGAAATAAGACCGCTGTTTCTGCCCGCTCTTGTTAATAGGAAACGAACGCTAACAGGATTTCTGTTACTAGTATCTAGTCCAATATCCGGCCGAATGTAAATTCTAGGTGTTTGCAAACTCATTGACCTTATTAAATCTCTAAAGGGTTTGCCGACCTTCGCCAACACAAACTGGATTGACGGGTTTGATTGTATGCAGAACTTAAAAATTTCAACTTGAATGTGAAGTGGTAACATCAGAAATGGAAAAGTCGTTCGCTTCTGTGCCCTCCTATTGTTTATCATATCTTGAAGCTCTTTCAGGGCTGAACACACAGAGACGTCACCGTTGTCGCCAGAGTCACCGTTGTCGCCGGAGTCACCGTTGTCGCCAGACGCAGCGTTGTCGCCGGAGTCACCGTTGTCGCCGGAGTCACCGTTGTCGCTGGAGTCACCGTTGTCGCCGGAGTCACCGTTGTCGCAAGAGTCACCGTTGTCGCCAGACGCAGCGTTGTCGCCAGATGCAGTGTTGTCGCCAGACGCAGCGTTGTCGCCGGAGTCACCGTTGTCGCCAGACGCAGCGTTGTCGCCGGAGTCACCGTTGTCGCCGGAGTCACCGTTGTCGCTGGAGTCACCGTTGTCGCCGGAGTCACCGTTGTCGCAAGAGTCACCGTTGTCGCCAGACGCAGCGTTGTCGCCAGATGCAGTGTTGTCGCCAGACGCAGCGGTGTCGCCGGAGTCACCGTTGTCGCCAGAGTCACCGTTGTCGCCAGACGCAGCGTTGTCGCCTGACGCAGCGTTGTCGCCAGACGCAGCGCTGTCGCCAGAGTCACCGTTGTCATACGACTGTTCTAAGCGTGATATTATGTCCTTGTACACGCGTTGATTGATACGGATACTAACGTAATGCATGCCAAATCCTTCTGGGAAATACCCCAATGCAATTGTTCCAACATCACCATCGAACTTTCCATCTGCTGACACAATTGATGAGTGTTCTAGTCCTCGGGTAGAAACTACCAGGCACTGCAAATTATATTCTCTCATAAGTGCAATGAGCGTGAGGTTGTCGCCGTATGTCCCATTCTTAGACATATTCTTAACGTATTCATCAAATGTTTCATCATAGACAAAAGTTTCATAGAAATATCTGTTTTCTACAATGTGATGGACTGCTTCCTTACGTAAAGCATCTACGTCTTTGTATATACCAATTTTACCAAGTTGATGCGATATAGCAGCAAATTGACAATTTCCATCCGGATTTGGGTCCATGGCAATATTCACCCCATCCAACAACTGCAGATTTTCATGGTGTGTTAAAACATGATAGTACTTAGTTCTGTAATTTTGTTTCTCTGAGCGGTTCTGTTTTAATGAATGTTTTTTAATTTTTCGTTGTTTCTCTAACGCAACAGTTAGGCTAGTCATGTTTTCGACCCCAACCGATTTGCTTACGAATCCAAGTTCGGGTTTGTTCGGTACTTGAAATGACACGATATAAACACCATTTCGTTTTACTTTTTCTACCTTGCCTTCGATAACATATCTTTTGGTTGGCACCCTGGATTTTCGAAAGGGATAGCGAATTAATACTGTCTCTCCTACTTTGTACTTGCTTGGGGAAGTTGCGTTTTTCAACAGCGACCTGTAAGCCTTTTTATTTGCTCGCCGTATGGTTTTCTTTATTTCACGAGAACTATGACGTTCTTTGGTAAAAACATGACTTCTTCCGTAGTAGGCTTCAAAGGGCGTGAGACCCCCAAGAACTCGTTTGAAACTTGTGTTTATGGCATAGGCTAAATCTTGAAGCCCTTCGACCCAGTTAAATCCACGTTTACTTTTTGTTGCAAATAGAATCTTGGCCTTTATAACACTGTTTGACCTTTCACACTTGCCCTGTGATTGAGGATGATACGGCCTACTATTGATCATTTTGATGTTGTACTTGTTCAACAAAAGTTTCATACTAGGGCCTTTAAATTCCAGTCCGTTGTCACATTGGATGATGTCAGGGGCAAGGTTAACCATCAACACGTCCTCTAATGCCTTTGCAACTTCACGCGAACTCTTCGTTTTCAGGGGTTTTGGCATAACGTACCTAGAATAAACGTCCACGACTTGTAGAATATAACTGTATGTGGACCCCTTGTAGCTAACACTTTGATTTTTCATGTTAATTATGTCAATCTGCCATCTTTTGCCTGGTTCCTCTTCTGTAATTGTCTTTGGCTTTGGCTTGTTTGTAAATCTCGGATACTTCTCATGGTAATACTTGCTATTGTACAGTATTTCAAGGATAGCTTGTTCCGAGAACCCCGTGTAATTTACTATCACTTTGAATTAAATAACCCTTGCTCCACATCCTTTGTTTTCCATGAACATCTTCTCAACAAATCTAGGAAGATCTTCTTTCACAAGGACTTGCTTTCCGCCACACAATAAAGAACCCCGGTCACCAAGCTCGAAGTCCTTACGTTTTCTAATCATGGCCAAACAATTATTCTCTTCAGGTGTCCGTTTCTTCACAGGGACATCGAACGATCCGTTTAAACATCTGACAATAATGTCGTACTTCGACCTGGGCAAGCACCCTAATTGCTTCCTTTTTCTCCTAATTGCTTCCTTCATCTGAAATAATATAATAAGTTATTATACATTTATACTTCATTAGTTAATAGAGCTTGTATTGAACACCGCGTGTCGAAAACAAATGTCTCACGACATGAGCTGAGCTAAAATCACTCGTCTGATAGCTCCGCTAAAATTTACAATCCGAACTTCCGGGCAATATGCGCAATGAAAGTAGCAAGTACTTCATGTAAAGTTTCATTGAAATCCAACCGAATTCAAATTCAGGGGAAAAATAGCGGGCAAACTTATGGCGGTCAACGGACAAACGGTCTGTAGAAACCAATGCTACGTGGATGGAAGGGATATAAAGAAGGGGCCCTGGGGGCCTAGGTCGCTCACCAGAAGTCACGACTAGGCAGGGTTCGAAGGTCAAAGACCTATAAACTCCATAAAATTTAAAATGTTCAAATCTACAGATTACAGGAGCTCGATCTGATTTTGGTGGAAAATACACTTTCGAAAAAATGACTGTAGCTTAAATATTTTAGCAGTTTAGGAGTTACGCACCCGGAAGGAATGCCACGGACAATTGGATAGACGGACGGACAACTGCAAATGCACTCTGAGGGGGGGGGGGGCATAAAACATAAAAATCAATGCATGTTAAAACATCAATGCATATTAAGACAACTGAAAATTAAAATTATGTACAGTACTTACTGTCAAGAATTCTTTTGAAGTTTGAAGAAAGTTTGGATTTCAATTCTTTCTAGTCGAAAATCACAACTTTTCTTGCCGACCGCCAAGTCAAATATGGTTACTGACTTCTGAGTAAGACTCGTGTGCAAAATTCCCGCCTTTTTAAAGCGGCACGTTATCAAAGAAAAAATCGGAAACTTCAAAGCTTTGTCGGCTTCTCAGCAATATGACGTCGGAACGACAAATCAACTTTACAAAGTAATGTTTAGGAATACAGTCACACCTGTCTAAAGCAGCCAGTCAAACATCCTTATTTTTGGAGAGATATATTCATTTAAAAGAGCTCAAAATCTCTTAAATCGGATTTTGGTGAAAATACACTTTCGAAAAAAAAAAGTTTTAAAAATTTGAAAATTGCTATTAATGATCTCCACGAAAGTATCTGGCCCGCCCGAGATTGGAACCCAGGCCGCCTGCGTGCCAATCTGACGCGCAACCGACTGAGCTAGCCGGCGAAACAGTTACACGACCAGCAAAATCCATGTAAAGTGTGGTTAGGTTAGCTGTTTCTGTTACTGCTAGTTACGACGACGACGACGACGACGACGACGACGACGATGATGATGATGATGATGATGATGATGATGATGATGATGATGATGATGATGAGGATGATGATGAGGATGATGATGATGATCATGATGATGATGATGATGATGATACTTTTGTCACTTCCAATATTAGGTTAATACAATGTATTTGAGTTTGAAAAAAAGTTTACACATCGGCAGACTATTTCATTTATTAAGAAATACATCATTTATGTACCATATACGTAGGCCATTTTCATTATTATGAGTTTTTTTTGGTATGTACCAAATACGTTTTGGCGAGCATAGAAAAACTTATTCCAACCGAATATGGTACAATGTTTGTACCATATTCGGTCGAAAATTGTACCATCTTCGGTCCGATTTTGGTACATTTGTACCATATTCGGCCGAATATGGTACAAATGTACCATATTCGTTTTTGTACCAAATACGGTCCGACAGGGCTCAATAGATAGAACAGTTTTACAATCAATTTTCGACATAAATACAGTTTGTGCGTTCACCTTTATTTTCAGAGAATTACCAGCGCAAAAGCGTTTATACTAAAGGCTATGTTGTCATATTTAGTACTTACTTGAATTGCATTTCAACCCGCGAGGTTTCGGGTCAATTCGCGGCCATTTGTGAAAGTCAGAGTTTATATACAATTCATCACCGGAGTTCGCAGAAGGGGTTGCGATCATTGTGTTACACCGGTCTCACTGACAATAACGTAGTGACTGTAATGCATTGCATTCCAATCCGCAAGGTATCAAGGTCAGTTTGCGGTCAGTTGCAGAAATCTTTATATAAACGCCGTCTCGTAAACTTTGTGCACTTGAAGTCTGTTTTGATCAGAAAGATACTAAATAAAGATATTCGGCGATATTATTGTGGTATGTCAATCATCGATTTTTAATATGGTTTCAACATTTGCATGATAAGGACCAATTTGATAAAATTAATTAGAAATATTTATCCATTTAGACCAGTTTATTAAGCATGAGCACAATAATTCGCTATACTATAATTATGCAATTAAATAAGATTCGAGTATTGCCGGTTGACCTGTATGCACTCGTTTATTTTCATGTTTCTTGTGTTTTTCTATTCTGTAAATATAGATATCTGAGTAATAATATCACATAAAGCAAAATAAGCCACGAAATCTGGCGCAACACCCCGTAATTGATTTGCTTATGATGTAGCTAAGAACTGCGCAGAAAAAAGGCATACGCTACTTTTTATCTCATAGAGATAACTTTTGATCGTTCATAAACATCGACCACAATCAACGCCGTATATCTTTTTTTTAAAGATATTTCTTGTTAGCTATATAAGCAATTCTCGTAGTTCCCCAAAATATCGATTCGCGTCGAACAACGCTTTTGACTGTTGGACAGTCCCTTTAAGGTCAACCACGAGTCCGGTTTTCTACAGACCTACCTCATCAACGATGTTGACGTTGAACGTCCCAGTGATGACGTTGACGGGATTGTCGTCAGTACACCGTATCGTTAGTGCCAACGGCACCGCCTGGTCGTTGAAGTCGATGGCAGATTCCGTCACAGTGCAAGAGATCCAGACTTCAAATTCTAGGAATTAAACAACAACAAATCATTTGCTTGAAATGCTTAACGCGCATACCGAGAGAAATTCCTCGAAAAAAAGAGACATAAAAACAATAAATACATTTATCACACTTTTCACACAAACTTGAAAATTAAATTTAAAAAATGCTTATTAAATGCAAAAATTTCATTTGATTGTTTCAACTAAAACATCATTTTAAATACAAATAATGATAGCAACATGTGGTATTCACATTTACTGATAGTATGTAAGCAACATAGACGTAATACAATAATTCTGACTTCCATCAAAGTCGTCCCTGATTAACCTGTGCGGACTCTATATGCCAATCTGGGACGAAAATTTATGCACACGCGTTATTGTTCCTGCAATCAGAAAATAGTAATTCTCCATATTTTGTTTTCGATTTTAGATGGTAATGAACTCACGTCTCTAAAAAAGAACACTTCTGTGACCGTTCTTACATCTCAACTGGACTTTCAAACACGATACTTTCGTAAATGTAAAATGGCTAACCGAAATCATGAGTCTTTGTGACAAATGTAGATAATAAACCTAAATAAACTGATCACTAATGTTTCTTTTGTCTGCAGGTAACAGGGGCGTAGTGAATATGGTTCCAACCTAGCGACCGGGAGGTCATGGGTTCGATCCCCACTGTGATAGCGATCTTGAGATCTCCCCAAAGTACACTATGAACTATTTCTACCCAAGAAAAGGACTTGATAGCGTATCAATAAGCCATAGGTTTGCAATGCAATAAAGCCAATATAAATAGGTTTAAACTAAGCTAACTGTGTACTTATGTTTCTAATGATTATTCACCTGGCTGAGAAACATTCACCGGTGACGTCACATTTCTGATCTCATACACGGTGGTGGATGGTGACGTCACATGCGGGTCTGTAGTCGTAAACTTCCCGAGTAACGTCTGTGTGACAGTGACGTCAGAGACGTTAGGGGAACTTCCGGGGATCCCGGATACAAACGTCGGCGGCTGCCAAAACAGAAGGACAATGAAAAAAATCAGTTTAACAGCCAGGCGTCATTTTTGGTTTTCGTTTGTTAAGTATAACCGCGTTTACGTACATTTCTATTATTGATTGCACTTTTACCGTGATGACTTTTGGTTTACATTGGGTTTCTGCATAACAACATGAGCGGGAACATTTATTGTTGAGGGAACATTTGCCGGGATGATTTTTTTGTTTATTTGGTTCCAGTATAACTACGTTAACTTGAACATCTATTATTGAAGGCGCATTGGCCGGGATGACTGTTTGGTTTCCTTTGGTTTCGCTGTGACCACATTAACTTGAACATTTGCTTAATGCGTATATGCCGGGATGTTTATCGGTTTTCGGTTAAACCGGTTAATTTGCGAACGTTAAACAACCTACCGTATCGATCACTGGTTGTGTGAACTTCGCAGTGACGTTATTGACGCCATCTGAGCAGTCGAAGTTGATGACGTAAGGTCCGTTCGCTGCTCTTAGCGTTACCCCCGCCTTTACGTTAATTGTAAACCCTGAAATCGTGCAAGCGCTGTTTTATATCGATATGAAATTCACTCTGAGATAACGGGGCTTAATGCATGTGCATAAAGTGTCGTCCTAGATAAGCCTGTGTAGTCAAAACAAGCTAATAAGGGACGATACTTTCCGCTTTTTTCTGAATTATTGTATATTGGAAGTCTCTTATTAGTAAAGAAAGGTTTAGGCAAAAAGGGCCTTCCCTGACTAATAGCCATGCTAATCTAGTACGACACTTTTCGAACATGCATCCCTTTTTAACCAAACTGATGACTAACTAGTAACGAAAGTATTTTTTTGAAAGTAAATTTTTCCCCGCTGGGTCTGACAGTATTTTTATGTCATGATGGCCCATGGGAATTAGCATTGTGAATAAAAATGAGGTATGATAATAGAAAATAACGTCTCCATGTGAACTGGCTTAGCCAATGAATACTGAGTATTATATACGAGGTAATATAAAACTCACACTGCAGAGACCTTTAAAGGTATTTATCCGTGACTCAATTAAGCCATGTTCTGGGAACACAAGGCAAAATGCATCTTCGTAAAATGTCGTCCCATATTGTCTTGTGCTGTTCACACATCCTAATCAGGGACGACACTTTCCGCCTAAGCTGAATTTTCGTGTAGAATCCACTTCATTTAAATGAAAACAATCTGTAAACAATCAATAAAAGCGAAAATTGTCGTCCCTGATTAGAGTGGGTCCGCTCAGGGACGACATTGAACGCACATGCATTAAACTCAGTTTACCCAGAACGAGGTTCTAATTGTTATAGATTTTCCCAGTTTATTACTTGGTGCAACGCCGGCGCCCACTTCAAAAAGGTCGTTTTCCGGCGATCTTGCAGAGCACATAACGGTGTCGTCGCTATCGATGACGCTGAACGTGTGAAGGGTCTCGGTGGCGTGTTTGAGACCGTCGAAAATGTTAGTTCCGGTCGCAGGCAGTGCGGTGAATACCGGTGGCTGAAGTCAAATAATATAATCATTACACAGAATATAACGTCATCACTATCGAAGATTTTCTGTTACTAGTTACCATTCGGCACGGGTATTCGCTGAATTTTTAGCTAGACAAAATAACACGTCAAGTCAATAATTTTTATAAATAATCAAATACCACATGCCCAAAATATACAACATACATTTTAATAGAGTATAAATATATAAATATACACTAATTGTTCATTGCTGTAAAATTTCCTTAAAAGAATGTAATCAGTAATTATTAAAGTTCTTATTTTATTCGACAATTACAATAATAAGAATAATTACCCGGTCTTCTCAGAGATAGGCTCGTATCTTTCATACAAAACGTTTTTTAACTGCCAAACCAACAACATTAAAGGGCTGACCCCGACCACAGAAAAATACATGTTTCTTCAAATAGCAAATATAATTATACAAGATTATAGAATCGGAATTAGTTATGCAGTGCCATTGTTTATATGCACATATATAACGATTTGCAGCAGTTCTTGAGAGTGTATTTTAAAACATCAGGGCTGGTCGTTTTTCAAAGAGTATTCAATATTATACCAAAGGTATAATGCTCCTCAAGCCATTCATGAGGGTTTCCATAGCCTATAATAACATGAACGAAACTTACCGAGTCGACGATGTTGACGTTAAACGTCCCCGTGATGTCATTGACAACGTTTCCGTCTGTGCACTTGATTGTTAGCGGCAGCGGAACAGCCTGGTCATTGAAGTCGATAGACGCCTGGGTAACGGCGTTACTGATCCACACTTCGAACTCTGTAATACAATGGAACTAGATTTCAGCCCTCACGAATTAATATTTCAAAGCGGAAAATCTTGTCTCTGATGAGCGTACGCGGACTGCACAGGCTATTCTGAGACGACTCTGTACGTACATGCATTAAGCCCCATTTTCCAAGAACGAGGCTCGTATGAGTTACGTTTACTAAGACGTGTTAGATACTTACATATAAAAATAAGTTAAATACTTACAGCAACAGTTCAAATATTTATATGAACCGCACTCTGTGAAAATGGGGGTTTAGGCATGTGCGTAGAGTGTCGTCCCAGATTATCCTGCGCGGTCCTGTACAGGCTCATCAGGGCCGAAACTTTTCGCCTTAACAAAACAATTTGCCAAGAAGACACTTTCTTGAAACGAAAAATATCATAAAAGCGAAAAGTGTCCTTCCTGAAACATACTGCACAGGCGAATATGGATGACACTTTGCGCACATGCATTTAACCCTTTTTTTCACAGAGCGCGGCTCATTTATTTTTGACTAAATTGTTACCTGGTTTCTGGGGATCGGTCGGTGACGCAATTTTTCTGATCTCATAGACTGTTGTCACAGGTGACGTCACAGAACACGTCGTATCCGGGTCCGTAGTTGTGAACTTCCCCAATGACGTCGCAATCACGATGTCGTCTGAGACGTCAGTGGAATTTCCGGGAATTCCAGTCACAAATGTCGGTGCTACACGGCATAAAAGAAATGAAGGATATTTGTTGGATTTAGTGAAATATCGATTTTAATTCACGAGTGATCGAGCAGAAAAATTTTTATGATCACGAGTGAATTTTGATCGATATTGCAGCGAAGCCTTCAAGTGTTCTTTTTATTTTATGCTTCCAAATGACTATTTTGGTATTGAAACTGGAGAATTACGCTAAAATAATGACGTCATGACACAAAAACAACAACGTAATTTCACAGTAAAATTATCGATAATTTTCACTGTTAATTTTCACTGTTTTTAACAGAGCACTATCTATTTTAATTACCTGATTTTTCTCTATAAACCAATGGAAAGCATACAATAAAAGCCCATAACGCAACACTCGAGTCTCGCTCGCTCGTTTAAATTAAGGCTCTTCTCAGCGAAAATCAAGTTTTGGGCGGAAATGTCGTCCCCGATTAGCCCGTGAGGATGGCACAGGCGTATCTGTGGCGACACTTTACGCACATGTATGAAATCACATTTTCCGAGAGCGCGCCTCAAATGTATCATTTCACAAATGTGTAATATTGTTTTTATCTCCCTTAAGCTTTTGAAAAAAACTATCATCATAATTTACTTAGAGAAAAAATGTAAATATCTCTGAAGCGGTCTTATCTTAATGATCTTATCGATCGAATCAATGCGATAGCAGAGGGGTAATCACGTGATAGTCAAGATGGCGACGTCATTGCCGAGATAGGTATTTTTCACCGTTTTATACCCTTTATTGCTTGTATTTTTTTAATGTCGCTCACTTTCTAGCCATATAAGCAACAAAGTGTCTGGCGTTTATTTCGTATTTATATTCGCTTTATATCTCGACTGTAGTCGCTGCGAAATTTCGTAGCGGAATGAAGAATTACAGCTCCACTAAGAAAATATTCGGGGAGTAAAGTCAAGATATATTAAGCGAGTTTTAATACGAAATAAACAATTTTTGTACTGATTTGACTGAAAACTGAGCGTCATTTAAAACTTAAACAAACGTTTTAAAGGGTATAAGACCCCAAAAAGTAACTGTCTCGGCATGGGCGTTACCACCTTGGCTATCACGTGAATATCCTCGCTGGATAGGTTGGCTTAAAATAATTCATAGTTTCATTTTATTGAGACCTGCGAACAACTAGGTCTTGTTCTGTGCCCTTTACTTTTTCTGGGTTTTATTAACGGCACTCTTTTTTCTTCAAACTTAAGCCATTAATCTAAATGATCCGGCGTCTCATACTTCACATATATTACGTTATATTAAAACATGTGTAGCAAAATGACTTGGACATTATACAAAATAGGGTTTGGCTTTTAAAACACCTTGTCTATTCATACCAATAAAAATAAATTCATTGAATGGTCTAATGCGGTTAAATTTAGACAATATCAAACCCGTTGTATTGTAACCTTTTTCTTTAACAAGAAGATGATTTTAATAAACTTCTAATGGCCGGCGAATAGCAACTCGCTCTGAAGTCGTGTGTGGAACGAAAGATGTAAGCACTTTATAACTACTACAAGTCGCGACCCCAGCTAAAATCTAAAATTTAGCTCCACTCCTGACAGTGTTGCGCATAGAAAGATTGTACATTGTCATAACATGTATAAGAAATATTATATTTTATTTATGCTTAGCAATGTTAGATATTTATATTATATGTTTGAAGATTTAACGGAGAAAAAAATCTTTTTTTAATTTTTCCAAGGGGGATAACTCCACTCAAGTTCATCCGATTTTCAAATCTTTTCAGTTTTGTAATATTCATGGCATTCCATCATAATCTATACAAAACATCGATGTATACTCTATGATGATTTCGATACCACAACACCGTTACGTACCTTATCAAGTACGGGCTGTGTGAACGTTGAATTGACGACGGTTACGGCATCTGTGCAATCAACGTTCACGACGTACGGACTAACAGCTGCAAATAACGTCACTCCTGCTTTCACGCGGATATTGAACGCTGAAAAGGAAAGTCATTGGAATCGTTTTTTCCATTTTCATTATAGACGGATTTTTGTGAAATATTTAACATATAATAGACAGTTATGATAAATTTAGCGACTTGAACGATTCTGTGTTGGAAAGTGTTTGGCTTATATTTCAGTCGTAAGAAATGAAAACATATTTTTGCATACTGACGAGGAACATCAAGTAACTTTACATCACTGAAAATATAAGTATAGAAAAACACAACGGCGGCTTTGATCGACGTTTCTGTTAATTAGCAATTACAGTTAAATCATTACAAATTGTGGGACATGAAATTTCTTTGATTTTTTCGGTTAACCGACCGACGAATATAAGATTCTAGAGTCCAACTTTTTTTTCAAATTCACAAATTCGCTCACTTTTTTGTCCACAAAATTCACTAATATGTCCATTCTTGTTTAATAACTATCGAAATTTTTATGCCGACGAATAAAAATCATTTTACAGTATTCATAAAAATTTGTTAAAAGGGGTTTTAAGTGATAAACCACGCACCTGGGCTAGTAGCGGCTTCCACTTCAAAAAAGGTGGCTTCCGGCGCTTGTATGGAGCTCGTGACAAGGTCGTCGCTGTCGGTCACACTGAACGTATGGAGAGCCGCCGCGGCCGCCTGCAAACCGTCGTTGATGGAACTTCCGGTAGAAGGTAGCAAAGTAATAACCGGGGGCTGTAGTAAAACAATCAAGTGTAATTTAATGGGCAATACGTATAGGCATAATTAAAGCATCCGCGTCAATTGTCGTCACATATTAGTCCGTGCAGTCCGCACTGACATGTCAGAGATGATTACATTAATTCTCTTCTTAACAAAAAATATGTTTAGGCGGTAAGTGGCGTCCCTTTTTAGCCTGTGCGCACTGCACAGTCTAATCTGGGAAAAGACTTCACAAACAAGCATTAAGTCCAGTTTCCCAGAACGATGCATATAATAAATAGAAGGGAAAGTGGACATCCTTGTGAAATTCCTTTTTTTCGGCGTAAGCTGTATTAAGCCAGCTTTTCACCTCTCCTGACCTTTGTAAGTTTCCAATAAAATTCAAATAAAGTTTCCCGCGGCTAGGTACGAATGAATACACTTCATTTATTACATTGGCTGATTTGAGTATACCACCAGAACATTGGAAACATATCCGCGTCTTTGTAACACTGTTTTACTGCATGAAACAATTTTATTTCTAATGAAAAGGCTTAATAGATAGAACAGTTTTACACTCAATTCTCGACATCAATACAGTTTGTGCGTGCACCTTTTATTTTCAGAGAATTTCCAGCGCAACGCGTTTATACTTACAGGCTTTGTTCTCATATTTAGTACTTACTTCCATATTCTTGTCAACATGTTAACATGTAAAAGTATAAAGAGCAGTGGAAGCGAGGCCTCACTTTAATACATTGCATTTCAACCCGCGAGGTATCGGGTCAATTCGCGGCCAGTGTATGAATGTCAGAGTTTATATACAGGTCATCACCGGAGTTCGCGGCCAGTAAAATAATAGTTATATAATAAAGACGCTATCCGTGAACTAGGTGACCTGGAATTTTCTTTAGACCAGAAATATGTAGATTCTTAATGTGTTTTCAACAATACAATGATAAATATTTTTTTTGATTAATTTAACAATAATTATTCCACCATATTGACCAATGTATTAAGCATGAGCCCGATGATTATCGATACTGTTAATAATCGAATCAAATAGCAATGCCCGACAAACCACTAAAACAGGTTTGTTCGAAGAACGCGCCTATAAATACGGATACTTCTCGTGTGGCCGGTTGACTCGTATGTTTTAATTTCACTTCCATTCTTCTTTTGGTTTTCTGTTCTGTATCTATAGGTTTATGACCAGCAATATGTAATAATGTAAAATAAGCCGCGAAAACTCCGCGTTACATCCCGTACTGCGTGTGATGCAGCTAAGAACTGCACAGAAAAAAGACATTCGCTATCCTTGATCTCATCAACGCCGTATATCTTTTTTAAAGATATTTCTTGTTTACGTTAAAAAAGTTAGATATCTCAATGTTATAAATGTAAATATTTTGTTCCTGTTGTATATGTTGAGGGTTATATGCGAAACTGCTTTATTTGCTGCACATTTCTATGTCATAGCCCTGTCACACCGGACTGGCGTCTTTACGGCGACCTAAGACTGTGTTTCTGGAAATTACTGATTGTCGTAGTAAGGACGCTTATTACTTTTTTCTGTAAAAATGCTGTTTTTCGCCTTCCCGTCACACCAGCGTCCTGGTTTATGGTGTTCTGCGCGTCCTCACGGCGTCCTTAATACGTCCTTTAAGACGCACTGGGGTCGCATTCGGAATACCATAGTCGAAGTAGGGTCGCAATAGACGCCGCAAGGACGCAATGAAGTCGCAGTTTGGACAACATAGTCGTTCTGAGGACGCAATAGACGTACAAAGGACGTACTAAAGTCGCAATAAGGTCGCCGTACGGTCGTCTTGCAGTCAATTATCATTTTCTGTAGGTTTCAGCGGGGACCACACGACGTCCATGGCGACCTAACAGCGACCCTACCACGTCCCTACTACGACTATTTCGTCGTTAACAGAACGCCGTAAAAACGCCGGACTTCGGCGACCACTTTGAACATGTTCAAAGTGGTCGCCGCGGGCTCGCGTCCCGAGCATTTATTGGCGTCCTCACTGCGTCCTCTTGCGTCCTTATTGCGTTCCTCCGGCATCTATGGCGTCCTCACTGCGACTTGGGTCGCAGTAAGGACGCCGGTCCGGTGTGACGGGGGTATAAGATAGCATAGTTTTGCATTCATACCTCAATATGTGAAGTGCAGACTATTCCAAGTAACAGATGAAGTCCAGATTTACTGAATACTTTTTGTGGTTTTACAAGGAAATATCTGTGATTTAAAAACGATAACTATTTCTTTAAACAGTGGATATACAGTGATTTAGCGATAATTTTCAATATTGTAGTATTAAATGTATCAATTTATGTTTATAAATGGTTTAAAGATTCATTGAACACAGACTAATCTGAACATTACTGGCCCATAATCTTCTATTTTTACAAAACAGAAATCCGTAAATTAATGTGTGCACGAAAAAATCATTTTTTGAAAAAAAACATGAGTTTTCTTGCCGTCATATATAAATGATATTACAATTTCTGTTACTCTGGATGGTCTGTTATGACTGGTCTGTTATGGCTGGTTAGTGATATGGCTCAACGCGTCTCTTCAGTGATATTACATTATTTATGCACAGTGCTGTTTTCGTTTTGATTTGGATTTATTAGTTGTTAAGTTAATTATTGAGATTGATTTCATTTCTGATTGATTGCTGTTATAAGAATGCCTGTGTATAGTTGAGAAATTAGCCTTGCTTAAGAAAAATGGAGCTTAATGGGATAAGTGTCATCCAAGATAAGCCTATGCAGTTCACACAGGCTTATCAGGAAAGACACTTTAAGCCTTTATGGCATTTTTTGTTTAATTTAAGTCCCTTTAACGAAAAATCCATTTTAGGCGGAAAGTGTTCCCATTGATTAGCCTGTGTTAATATCACAGGCTTATCTAGGTCACACTTTACGCACATGCATTAAGCCCTGTTTTCCAATAAAGCAGTTCATATTATTTTGAGTGTTGATTTATTGCAAATTGTGGAGTGATGAACCTTGACCCGATCAGAAAACAAAGTTTTGGGTTTTATTGTATAACATGCTTACAGCAACATATATAAAACAACAAATTTATGATGCACCTTACATAAATTGCTGTATTTTCTTTATTTATTAGAACATCAAATTTAATTTTTATTTACACTTTTCTATTAAACCTCACAACAAGGCTAGAACTTTTGGCATGGATGGCCACCCTATTCTTTCAGGTCTGTTTGTTCAGACTACATTTCAGTTTGCCTAGAAAATCTATAAACCCACCTAGAAAATCTATGAACCCAACTAGAAAATCTATGAACCCCACTAGAAAATATATGAACTCAACTAGAAAATATATGAACCGACCTCGAAAATATATGCCCCAACTAGAAAATCTAGGACCCCAAGTAGAAACTTGTTGAATCCACCTAGAAAACCTACGAACCAAACTAAAAAATCTATGAAACCAACTAGAAAACATATGAACCAACTAGAAAATCTATGAACCAAACTAGAAAATCTATAATTCCCAACTTGAAAATCTTTGAATCCACCTAGAAAATCTATGAACCCAACTAGAAAATATATGAACCCACCTAGAAAATCTATGAACCAAACTAGAAAATCTACCAACCAAACTAGAAAATATGTGAACCCACCTAGAAAATATATTAACCAAACTAGAAAATATACAAACCCAACTAGAAAATCTATGAACCCAAATAGAAAATCTATGAACCCAAATGGAAAATCTATGGACCAAAATGGAAAATCTTTGAATCCACCACTTGTTCTATGCAATTTGTTTAAGTATCACCTCATTACTCCAGCTTATCCTGTTACTTGTTTAAACAATGTACGCCTACTATGTCCACTTGGACTTTTGGCCTTCTATATGTCTTGTTTAATTAAATATTCAAATTCTTTGTAAGAATTGTTATATAAATATAAGTGTGTTTAGAAATTCAAAATTCATTTTAATGTACATGTACATGAAAAGTGTGGTTTACACTATGTTATATTTGTTTGTGTATACATGTTATTCTATATGGTGTATTGATGAATAAACAAATAAAACATGTCACTGCAACTATTTTATGTGTGTTGTTGTAGTCGCTGGTAATGAATTTGGTGTCTGCCTAGCGACCGGGAGGTCACAGGTTTGATCCCCACTGTGTGAGCGCTCTTAAGATCTCCCCCATAGACACCAAGTACTGGTTCTAGTACCAGGAAACAGACTCCAGAGCGTTTCAAAAAAAGCCTCAGGCTTTCTATGCAATCGAGTTTAAATAAATAGGTTTTAACTAATTTAGCATTAAATTACTCAACCAAAGGCCTGCTCAATACAAATACATGGTGTTGAAGACTTTCATCTGCCATTTATGACAGTAATTTGTTAGTTAATCCCGGACAATATCTGATCAAAACGAGATAATCGGTTTGTGCTGCACCAAGAGCAATTCAACACCGGATAACAAATTCTCAGACGAATTTAAGATTGATGTAAACAATCAAATAAAAACAACAAAATGACTCACGACAAATTATTTAATGTGACAAAGTGTTCGTTTTCCCAGACAAATACCACTACAGTTAGTTAAATAATAAATACATGTATATATGTTGTGTGCATGGAATATACCTATTGTTGATGTCTCCATCCTTATTTGTTTCAGTGCATTTACTTTAAGTCATTCTGAACCTTTTTCGATTTTTAAGCTTTTTCTTATTTTGAAAATGGTCTCTAAGGTGTAAGTCTTCTGTGTTGTTTTTTTCGTTTTGGTAACCACACACATATCGAGAACCCAATGTGTTCAATACCTACTACATTTTCAGGAAAAACTTATTATAACAACGGAATAATCGTTTGAACATGAATGTTTGGGTACACTGAGGTCTTATGCAGGCACCAATGAGTGAATTGATATTACATATATTGAATTATTGTGAAAATAAACTATAATGATATCGACTTTTAAAATACGTTCTTATATGATTACAACGCTTTTTGCCAACCAGTGGGCGGAGTCTAAACTTTGTGGGTGAGCGTTACATCACTCGTCAATATTAACAAGTTTCTTGAAACCTGCCAAGCCAAGGAACTCTTAGATGTATGCACAGTTGAAAATATCGTATGTTTATTTAACACATGGATGCTATAAGATATTTTATTAAACGTTTCCCAAGCGTTCAACTGAAGAATTAGAATAACAACCGGATCTCTCGTTCATTTATCTCATTTTGTCTGCACGGCGAAGTTGTTATAAAATATAAAGAAGTGAGACTCTAGCTGTTGTAGCAGTATTGCATTCTTATTATACACAATTGTGTGTTCCTTTATTAAAGGCGAGTGATCACTTGCCAAAACAGTACGGCACAATACGAAACAACGTACACGAAACAACATACACACATAGTAGAATAAAGCTGGGGTCACCGCCTTGGAACGGTCAATGCAAAGCACTGGGATTTAAACCGGTTTTAGAGCGTTCAATCTCACCCTTGGCCCAGCAATATTCATGATACATATTAGTGTACATAAAATTTAACCTCATAGCATTGCAATTCAAATTAAACAATAGTAAAGGGAATGTTAGTCAATTAACCTTACAAGAACCGTAAGTGAACGTTGCGCAAAATATAAGTTGTCTCCCTTTGATCTCGATTATTTATAAAACTAAGGATATGATGTTTTCATATCCGATTATTATTAACACAAAAAGAGACGATTTAAGCAGATGGAACGATTTAACTCATCAAGTTTGCTAGTCATCTTTGGCTCCGCCAATAAAGGAGACTCGCTCTCAGAAAACGTTCCTTGTTCGACTGTGCGCACTGCACAGACTAATAACGGAAGACACTTAACACAGATGCATTAAACCCCGTTTTTCTCAGAGCGAATCTTATATAAATTGTGTATTAATTCCTGTTCATGCGAGACAAGTTAACTAGAACATGTATCAAAATTGATCGCGCGTACACTTCGAATGCTGTTAACTTGCGTTCCGTATAAAACTTTCTGATCTACCAAAAGGCTTATCAGTTAGAAACGTTTATTCAATGCCGGTGCATATACACGATTTTAGAGCAAACACGGCGGCAAACATTCCGTATTGGAAGTCAAGATAAGAATTAATTAATGGTGTATAAACAATCTCGTTTCACTGAGCAAAAATAAATATTTCAAACAAACTTAACTACCTACATTTGTACCTTCGGATACTTCAAAGTTTGGACCATAATAATATTGTACTGTGTTCGTTGGCATAAAATGTCAAAGAGTGTACGCTGTTGTTTTTCTGAATCGTTTGTTTTGATTGCGGTGGTTATATGCTGTATTAAATGTGCCACAGGTAATGTTGTAATTGGTTATAAAACCATTTAAGTCTCGTCCTGGTAAAACGGGGTTTAGTGCATTTGTGTAGACTGTTGTCCTATATTAGCCTATGCAGTCCGCACAGGCTAATCATTAGCGACACTTTAAGCCTTAACTGGATTTACGCTAACTTCATTCAAACTTACTTCATTTTAACTAAATATTCCATACAAGCGGCAAGTGTCTCCCCTGATTAGCTGTGCGGGTTGCACGTGCTAATATAGGACGACACGTTCGCACATGCATTAAGCCCTGTTTTCACAGAGCACGGTTCATATATTGACATTTACCAAAATATTCGTAAGATGTGACACACGCATAATAATGACGATAACAGACATGTCCCAGTATGTTTGAACAAAAATGCCTCTATGTTTGAGATATGTTTGATGCGGAAATACCGATTTTCACACAGTTTTTATTGATGTTTGTATATCAATGTTGTTAATTTTGGACTGCATACGATTAAAAAAATTGTTTGACAACATTATGAAAGTAAAAGCGTATTAAAAAATAAACCTTATAATAGTAATTCTTAATGAAACGCTTTTTAGTCACGATACTTGATACTAAATCGCATAACTACCGCGACATCCCGTTTTGGTTATTCGCATATATATATTTTGTGTTATCTAAATTCGTTATTCGCATAGATAGAACTATGCACTGCCAAAACAGTTTGAAACTGTACTATGAAACTGTCTGTTGAAGCTCATAATTGTCATTTTAACGCAACGTCTTCTATTGGACTAGCATTCAAGTAATAGATGATTCGCAAAATACAGTTTAAATATTAAATGTGCATGCACAATTAGTGCGGTAGTGCATTTAATAATTAGCCTGTCCATTTTCAGGCCAAACAAGGAATAATGACGTCATGCATGACGTAACTGTCAAGGAAACAGAACCTGTAGGTGCGTATTCACAGTGTTCGGAACAAGTGTTTAGTATCTTATATAGCCTCGCTCTGGGAAAACGGGGCTTAATGAGTGTGCGTTAAGTGTCGTTCCAAATTAGCCTGCACAGTTCGCAGGCTTATCAGGGACGAAACTTTCCGCTTTTCTTGACTTTTCGTTAAAGGGATTCTTAACGATAATCTAGTCAAGGGGAAAAGAATCGTCCCTGATTATTCTATGTGGAATGAACAGGCCAATCCGGGAGGACTCTTAACGCACAGGCTTTGAGCCCCGTTTTCCCAAAGCTTTTCACTTTCTTAGTAGATCTAAATTTGAAAATTTATTCCGGTATATCATCATTTCATATACCGGTTGTTTAAAAATTTAATGGCTAAAGTAGTAAAAGCAACTTGTGTTCAGTTTCTACAATCGTAGAGGCAGATTTTGTCGATGAACTTTCAGATAAAAACCGTCGAAACAATGTTGGGCCATTTTAGTGAAATTGCTTCAGATTTATCGCGTGTTTTAGTGTTTAAATCCGTCACATTTACGTGTGTATATGCTGAACAGTTTTATCGATTGCATTGGGATTCTCACATGGTCCTTAGAAGACTTTCTTACATGGTAAAATTTCTGATTCATTTTTATTGGTTGTTTCAGGTCACGTGATAGCCAATCTCACCGGAAGCGGAAATTGCAACGTGACGTCATACACACCAAGTCGTTCAGATCGCTATTTCAGCATGATTGAAAGCGTGCTTACACTGAAAGAAGAGTTGGATTTTGACGCGGACCTCCAAATGCAGGTATAACGCGTGACGCATTACGATGACGTCACATTTTTTTGTTTAAATCGTCCTTATGATATTATACGATGACGTCACATTTTGCACTTCATGTCTGATTGATATGACGCTGATCAGGACCCAATCTGTTTTCTGAGCAATTTTCCATAGAAAAGACATCGGAACGACATCAAAATGAACTTAGCTGAATTTGATTAATCAGCCATAAAAAATATAATAAAATATAAAATAATTATAGGTGCTGCCTAATTAACGGGCAAAAGCTTTTCTTTTTTTTTAGATAACCATGTATTTTTAATAAATATATGGACATGATTGTGTTCAAAATATTATAATTGTTGCAATAATTAAGTAATGCATAAAAAATCAATCTTAAAACGAGTTACACGTTCCTAGCTTAAAGATCTAGCATCTTTCTTTTTTCCTAGCCACAGGAATTTAAAGCTGGTTCGATGGCTGTGGTATAGTGGATGGGGTGACTGCGAACTGGCTTTGTCACTGGGAGGTCTCTGTATTGATCCCTTAAGTGGGAGCATTATTTAGATAACCCTAAAGACATACTATGGCGTACCATTTGAGTTGAAAGTCAATAAGACATACAAGGTAAAAAGAGAAATGTAGGTCGAAATACAATAATTGTATGCCGACATACAAAAATAAAATACACTTCGAAGTATATATTTGTACGTCAAAGTACATTTTGAACTTCGACATACATGTTTGTAATTCGACGTACACATTTTCTGAACAGCCAATCAAAACACTTTGCTCTTGAGCCGCTTTTCTTTCAGATTTATTCATGATAATTGTTTATAATCTCTTTTTTAATTGAGGACAAAATGAAAAAAATATCAGAATTGCAAAAAAAAAACACATAGAATTTTCAAGTATTTAAATCTTTGAAATAGATGATTTACACATTTGAAGAAGATTCAATTGTTACCTTTTTAAAATTAAAATTATTCAGCATATTGTGAGTATTTATTGATCATGCGGGGCGAAGTATCACGACCGTCCAGCGCATTACTGTGTAGGAAATTCCCAACGGTAACTAAACAGTTACCAAATATTCACGGGATAAATAATGTATATAACCTTCCCGTTGGTCGTATTTTGTGATAACCATAACTTGCATAAGTCAGAGGTTAATTCCGCCACGCCAGGTCAATAAGTACGCACAATACCTTAAGTTAGCGGTCGATAGTCGCATAATTTGGTATAAATTATAATATTAATAATGTTTAATAAATACGCACAATATCTATGAGTAAGCGGTCGATAGTCGCATAATTTGGTATAAATAATAATAATAATAATGTTCAATGTCAAATGTCTCTAAAAGCAACAGATGTAAGGTGTCTTCCGATTGGCTAACACTCAAGGGTCGGTGAAAATTGTACGTCGAAGTACATGTCTCGTTCTACCTAGTAGGTCTTGTAGACTTTCGACCTCATGGTACGTCATATAGACACTTAGTACTGGTCCTACCCAGGAAACAGTTTGTTTCATCAAATGTCTCAATTCACTTTGACAGCTTGCTAAAGCAGTTGCATTTAGCATACAGTACACTGATTTAACATAATCAAAATCATGTGATGTGTCAAATCCATATTGATTGACAAATTTGACAGGATTTTTTTTTAATCCAATAAGTTTTAGACTGTCAAATAACACACACTACATATTAAATACAAATAACACATAACACAGTACATATTTAACAAGAGGGCCAAGATGGCCCTAGTTCGCTCACCTGAGAGGAGTCGGTCATTAAATCTGTACCAAATGTCAAACTTGACCTTGATATTGTCCAGACAAACATCCTGGTCAAGTTTCATCATTATTTCATCTGCGAGTCATGATCAATGTACCTATGAAGTTTCATGATCCTAGGCGTAAGCATTCTTGAGTTATCATCCGGAAACCATTTTTCTAAGTTGAGTCACCGTGACCTTGACAGCCATTGAGTGAATACGTTTTTTGGCACTGTGACCTAGACCTTTGACCTAATGACCTGATAATCAATATGGGTCATCTGCGAGTCATGATCGATATACCTATGAAGTTTCATGAACCTAGGCATAAGCGTTCTTGAGTTATCATCCTGAAACCATTTTACTATTTCAGGTCACCTAAAGTAATAGTTACAAAATAAGTAATACTAAAACACTTTCATCAAACTTCAGTACAACAATATTTACGTATATGAAATTACAAAGTGGTGTTATTTTTTTACCTTTTACAAAATTAACAATGCTGGTTTTGTACAAGCCATAAAACATTTATAATGGATTAACAAGTAAAAACCAATTTATTAATTACACAATAGAAAAGAAATCGTATTAATTGCATTATGCATTTACTAAACAAGCTATTTTCTACTGTTTAGAATTACACTATCTTACTAAAAATGATCACAACAGTAATTGCTTTTACATACTTGTGGTAATTTTTGTATTACTAGTTTGACATTTATCCTACAGCTAAATGATTTTATAGAACAAATACGACTCATAAAGAAAAGATAATGTTTTCACCACAGTTATTTTTAGATCAGGTTTCTTCCACGCTTATTTTTAGAACATTACGTAGGGACTAGTTTTTGTTTGGCCTTTCACCCCTGATTGCGTCATTTAGGTCATTGGGTACGCAGTCGTTTAACGAGTTTACGAGTGTGTGTGTGTGTGTTTACGATGGATTACTAGATCTATGATATTATGAATGTGAAAAACACAGTGTTGGGATATAAAACTGGAATGAAATTGGTGAGACTGCATTTTCGATTTAGTTAAAATGTCGAATGTACTCGAATAACGCGATGTTTTGTTGAACAATTGGTGGATTAAATTTAAGAAAAGTGTCAGTGAATTGTTCTTTAACTTTTCGAAGGAAATCGATGTCGAATTAAAATGGTAATTTCTTTGATGGTTTAGTCGTTCCTTTGTCAGTCGATCAAAGAATGTCTATCCACAAAGAATTGCCTGCTTACATCCAGTGCTTTAAAATGGAAAAGATGGATGGCGATGAAGAAATTTGTCTAGAATTTTAACTCGTCATGAAGCAAATTAAACATTACGAAAATAAACATGGACGTGGTAATTATACAACTTCGGTGAGTAGAACAATAATTTTATGTAAGTAATAATATAAAGTGTGTAAAAAGAAGAGTTGTTTAAAGACTAAAATGAACAATATCGGCGGGAATAAATGCTGAATCATGCTTCACGTAGCCACGGTATGTGTCTACACATTTTGTAAATTTCAAAATGGCGGGAGCCATGTTTGTTTTTTGTTTTTTTTTACAGTGGTGAAACAAGAATTGTAGTTTGAACTCAATCGTCTGTGTTGCTACTTGCGGTTGTTACATTTGGAACGCTGATTAAATTTGAATCGAGGCGTGTAGCGATATTTTGTCTCGTTACTTTTCTTTTGCGTGGAATTCTTAAGGACTATTTCGATTTCCGTAAACAGGAAAGATCACAATAAATATTACTACGCAATGTAAGATTCAGTTAATTTAATGTGTTTTTGCTTTTATTTTAGGAATAAATTAAATAAAACAATATTGTAGGATAAAAGAATACTAAGTTAGTGTGATTGTGTACTTAAATTTATCCCACTCGTGTCAGAAAGGCTTACAAGGCTCGGCAAGCCTCGACATGTAAACCTTTCTTCACTCGTGAGATAATTTTAAGTACACAATCACACTAACATAGTATTCTCTATTTATTGGCAGGCACTTGTCGATATACAGACTAAATCTGCATGGGAACTTTCATATTTTTTCAGCACAATTGCTTTCAAATTGTTAATTTAACAACATTTTTTTTAACAAGCGTTTGTGATTTGTCACGATAATAATAACAATAAGATATCGAAAAGATCAAAGCAAATAAATTCGACAGAAATCTGAGATTCGGCAATATATTTAAGTCGGGTTATGGTCACGTAAATTGTGTTTGGTAAAGACTGTCACTATATGTAGTGAACCAGTCTTCGGCTTACCCACTGAAGATGAGTATTCAGGGGAGATAATTGAGTAATGACTTAATTCTGGAACGGTTGCGAGGAAAAAATAAATAATGCGAGAATATTTAGTGTGATTCGCTACACAATTATGATGTCATTGATATTATTTTTTCCTGAGGTATGTATTTACATGTGATATAGCATATGCCAAAGTGTTTTTGATTTGTTCAAGGTCATAAATAGCATCGCGAAAATATATGTCGCGTGGCATTTTTTTAGACACATCCATATGTGGTATTCTTATGTAATTTTATGTCTTAATTTCCATATGTATGAACAGACAACGCCCGCTTCGTGGGCTTTTGCCCGTATTATAAAATAATATAAATAAGTTTAGATTAAGATGTATGCTACATGTTGTTTGTTGTAGTTCCTAGTTCTAAAGTTATTGCGCGAAAAACGGATACTGACGTTTTTTAAAGAAAACTATGTTTTCCAATTGAATTTGAGCCGCGCTCTGTGAAAATAGGGCTTAATGCATGCATGTGCACAAAGGCTATTAGGGACGACATTTGCCGCTTTTATAGTATTTTTTTTAATTATATGTATTTGTATATTATCTTAATATACTAAACGTCATAAGATTGACATGTGCGGCTTAACGCACATGCAATAAATAACGTTTTCCAATATCGTGACTATTTTATTTACGAGTTATAAGCAAAATAATAATATAATTTGTATACAATCGTTTTCTTTCCAGCTGGGAACTACGAACATCACTTTGAAAATCACATGCGACCAAAGCAGCCACGTAAGTTAGTACCGGTTGGTTAAACGAGCATCGTTTTATAACGTGAAACTTCTGCATGTTAGTTTGTTGTTTGGATAGACTCACGACCGATGCAATCAATGATAAACAAACAAAATGCAAGCCGAATTATTTACGCTGGCAAGCAAGGGAGCGTAATGCTGTATGTTTATAACAATTTGCAGGCGCGATTGTCTCCCTTAGAAAATCAAGGGAGTGTATGATTATGCGCAAGCGCAGCTGTTTCACTTTGTCGCTTAACATTATTTAACACTTAATTGTAATTTATAACAACAGGTGTTTGAACCTTTAAACGTGTTTCAGAATGCATTTTTTTAAATATGTAAACTGCTATTAATACGTACATGTAATAAAAAAACTTATATTTCTAAGATACGCCCGTGAATTAAGTTATATTATAAACACAACGCCTTATCAGGTTAAGTTACCACGACGAGCACACAGATTTTACTTTATATGCTTAATTTCGCAAACACTTGTAACGCGTACATTTAGAAATATCATGACTCATATTATCACCACCTTTTTCAAACAAGACTTTTGATTACAAATGAGCCTGTGAAGACCGCACATGCTGAGTTAAAATGACACTTTCCGTCTCTTCTTAGCGAAATTCTATTTCGGCGGAAAGCTTTATCCATTATAAGACTGTGCGGACTGCACAGGTTTATATGGGACAACAAATCACTCGCAAATATTAAGCCTAGCGTTTCCAAACATTGCTTTAATTATTTAATTCCACGTATATATAAATATTGCCTTGTCTCCGTTTTCAGACGCTACATGTATCAGTTGTACCTATCAACGAGTTTCCGCCGTACTTCTTCGCTCGTCCATATAACATAACCATCCCTGAGGTAAAATGTCGCATTTAGCTTAAACCTATTTATTTAAGTTCGATTTTATCGAGAGTGCAAGATCACGTGACTTTGTGGGATTCCCAATTAAACGTTAAAGGATGTGTAAACACCGGTCAGTGGTGCTCGCTTTGTCATTGTCGTCTCGGGTACTGCTTACATGTACCCCGGGTACTCTTAAGTATACTAACATGTACCCCGGGTACGGTAAATATACTATAACGTACCCGGGAATTTTAACGCTTAATCGGTCGTTGTCGGCTTTTTTTAAAATTAATTATGGTCTCATTTTATGTCAATTGTCTGTTTAATGGCCACTATAATATCGAAACTCCTACTTAAAAAGCATGTTAATGCAGTTGTTTTTTTAAAGAGATGTTTGTTTAAGATAAACAATATCGTTTAACGGTAATCAGTAGCGCGATTTACGACATCGGATTTCGGCGGTAATACAACTCGGGTACAGTCTTATATCGACCGGGTCCGTTTAAGTATATTTAACGTACCCGGGGTACATGTAAGTAGTACCCGAGCCGACAATGACCATTCGAGCGTCAGTGGTCCTTTTTTTCAAATAACTTTTGAAAACAATTTTTCTTTAGAAATTCAACTAGTGCATAAAAGACCAGATTTTCATGCTGCTTATGGATATGTAAAATGCATCGGAATTACTTTATTTAATAAGCATGTGTTCTTGTTAAAACATTATGTGTACTGCATTCATGCATTCACTGCATCTTGTGCGACGACAAGTACTTGGTGTCTTCTCTTGAGGCCTAAAGAACGCCCCCACAGTGGGGATCGAACCAGCGACCTTCCTGTTTCTATGAGGACGCTATACCCACTTAGCCACGGCAACATCTATAAACTTATTAAAACCTACCCTTCTCGGGTAATTATATCAGAGATACAAGTGCTTGATTGAACTGGATAATATTTCGGTTATAGGGATAACTGAATAAACTGAGAGACATTAACTGATTATGTATTTATCAGCGTGGACATAAGTTTAATTTTACATAAGTTTCTTGTATGATCGTATTGCAAATATATAATTTTTTATGTAAAATCATTTGAACCTAGCTCTGGGAAAGGGGATATAATGCATGTGCGTAAACTGTCGTCCCAGATAAAGGGGATTTAATGCATGTGCGTAAACTGTCGTCCCAGATAGAGGGGATTTAATGCATGTGCGTAAACTGTCGTCCCAGATAAAGGGGATTTAATGCATGTGCGTAAACTGTCGTCCCAGATAAAGGGGATATAATGCATGTGCGTAAACTGTCGTCCCAGATAAAGGGGATATAATGCATGTGCGTAAACTGTCGTCCCAGATAAAGGGAATTTAATGCATGTGCGTAAACTGTCGTCCCAGATAAAGGGGATTTAATGCATGTGCGTAAACTGTCGTCCCAGATAAAGGGGATATAATGCATGTGCGTAAACTGTCGTCCCAGATAAAGGGGATTTAATGCATGTGCGTAAACTGTCGTCCCAGATAAAGGGGATTTAATGCATGTGCGTAAACTGTCGTCCCAGATAAGCACAGGGGGATTTAATGCATCTGCGTAAACTGTCATCCCAGATAAGCACAGGGGGATTTAATGCATGTGCGTAAACTGTCGTCCCAGATAAGCACAGGCTAATCATCTTCCGCTTTTATGATATTTTGATATTATGAAAGTCTCTTCTTAGCAGAAGTCTACTTTAAGCGGAAATAGTCGTCCCTGATTAGCCTGTGCGGACTGCACATGATTATCTGGAAAGACACTTTACGCACATGAATTAAACCCCTTTTTCACAGAGCGCGGAAAAATAATGCCTTACGAACAATAATGCCTTTACGAAAAATAATGCCTTACGAAAAATAATGTAATACGATTATTAATGTAATACGAATAATACGGATTTTACAGTAATTAATGTGATCTTTATCCCATATTTTCTACGCCAGAATAACCAAATCGGCGGCGCTGTGTTTGAAGTGAAGTCCAAATTGAGAGATTATGATATACCCACGGATGCCATACAAGAATTCCGACTGGACCAGTATCTTATTTCGCAGGTGTGGTACAAATGTACGCGATTGTGTCTTGTGCGTGAGTGATTGCGTATATGCGTTTGGATGTTAGATTTTGGGATATGGCTGTGTACTTTTTAATCATTACTAATCAAAAACAATTAATGGCATAGTTTTATTTGCACATGTAAAAGCGTCTCTGAATTTGGTTGCGCTTCCGTGTTTACGTTCGCGTGTTAGTGTTTATGGTTTAGTGTTTAGTGCATTTACAAAGGGTCGCGAGTTTGTTTGTATGTGATTGCGTGTATGTGAAAATGATTGCATATCCGTGTATATGAACGTGTGTCATTGTTTATGTTTGCGTATTTAGCGTTAAAGATGGTTTTGTGTGATTGCGTGTATGTTTATATGATTGCGTGTTAGTCAGTGTCTTTGATTGCTTGTTAATTGCGACGGTTGACGACGAAATTTATATCAAAACAATATGCTGAATTTGCAGTACGATGGGCGGCGATATTTTGCGATCAACAGCTCGACGGGCGTGATTGCGAGCCGTAATACGATTGACTACGACACAATGGGTAGAACCAAGTTCTTGATGCTGAAAATCGTCGCCGTGGTATGTATCTCATCGTTAGTAAACGTATACACATTGACACTTGCATGCATTGTTCTTTATTTGTATGAAGTTGTGCATGCTGAATTTAGATCTAAGTTTATTCTGATTATGAGAGATAAAGCAAGATATAGGATACATATAGATCTAGAAGATAAAGGAAACATCTCGTCCTAGAAAATCTCAATACCTCTAGAATATATATCTTCACTAGTGTATTCAGTCCTGCCAGTTTTTAAAAATCCGTTTGATGTTGTTAAATAAGCCTGTGTTGGACACAGCGAACATTTTTCTGTCACAAACGCGACATCAGTAAGAGTAACACACAATGTGGACATTTTTAAGCTGAATGGGTCAAGTTCCCTTCACCACCCCCGGGTACTACTTCCTCGTACCCTGGGTACTTTGAAGTATACTTCACCGTACACCGATTTTCAAATGATACTTTTGGGTACCCCGGTATATTTACAGGTACCCAATCTTTCATAACCTAATAAAACATGATAAGATACAACATTTACTGTAGATTTATATTAGTTGAGAGGATTTCATTCGGGTAGATTTTGACACTAATATATTTAGAGCTATATATAAAATGATCAATCTACTTACGTTATTTATAGTGTGTATATCGTTATGCCACCTATTTTCAGGATGTACTTTCGATTTCACATCGTAAAATTGTATTACTGAATATACTAAAAATATGAAAATATGAAAACTTTTTTTCAGGTAATGAAGTATACCAGTTGTGATATTTTAATCAATTTAAACTGAAAATTGTAAACAAAATCTATATTTTAGAACGTTTTTTCGTCAATCTCTGGCGCGCGGCCGACTCGGGTAGGTTGAAGTATATCGGGGTACTCAAAAGCACTATTTGAGTATTGGGTTACGGTGAAGTATACTTCAAAGTACCCGGGGTACGGGGAAGCAGTACCCGTGGGGAACTTGACCCATTCAGCCATTTTTAATATTGAGTAAATTTAAACAACAATTCGTTTTAAAAACTAAAAGTAAATGTAGCTCAAGATTTGCATATATAATATTTTAGTCGAACGATTGTCTGTATTTTGAAGGACATTTATAGATTGTCTGTATTTTACAGGACGTTGATGGTCAAGAAGAATTCACAACGTTGAATATCACCATTATGGATGTGGACGACCTCCCACCGCGTTTCTTGCGAAAACAGTGTGATGACGTCACCACAACATGTGACGTCACCATTTACACAGCAGAGATTGATCGTCATTTTCAGGTACCCGGTTGAGTAGACTGAAAAAAAAAAACATGTATACTATTTAAATGCTTAACAACAGTGTTTTTTTCACGTGCGTTAGACGAAATGACTTGAGCAAGAACAATTTACTTATAATATTAACTACAAGTTTAATGTATAAACAATAGGTTTGTGTGATGGTTGTCAGTGTAACTTGTTGGAAGTAAATGTTATGTGCTCATGATGTTGTCCACATATTCGGATATTTCTGTTAAATGCTTATCTAATTGCAATTATCTATATAAAACCAAATCTTTATAAATAAACTTAATTATTGCATAGATCTTTGATTGAAATATTCTGCATCCAGGATTTAGACCTCGTCATTGGTAGTTAATTAACATCGATTATCTATTAAAAAAATAGCAAGATTATCATGTTATAATTATGTTAAATGTTCGGAAAGTGTATTTCTGCTGAATATTGTAGGGCTCGCTGGATGTCCGACCCGTTCACGTGTCTGCACGAGACGGTGACGTAGGTCTTAATTATGACGTCACATATACCATAGAACCAGGTCACGCGACAATTCCTTGTTTTCTTTCTTTACTCAAAACCACGCGCGTCTTCTTCTTAATAATATTTTTTATTATTTGATACAACAGACGTGAGTATAATTGGTGGAAAGTCACAATAATGTCAAAAATATTAGGTTTGAAAAATGAAATGAAATAACCCTATTCGTTGATTCTCAATAAATCTAATCAAACTATGCAAATTTTGCTTTAATGTCCTGACTAGATTTACGTACTGCAAAATCATTATTAGTCGTGTGACATTAATTTTCGTTGGTTTCGTTGAATGACCGATCCACGAATTTAACACAAACACATCGGGAAAATGACCGCCGCAAATTTATCTTCTTTTTCAAAAATCAGATATCAACAAATATAAGTGTCCGAAAAAAAAAATTGGGTGAAAAACCACGAAATGTCATTCGGACGCATATAAATGGTTTTACAGTATTTGTTACTAATACATCTTCTGTTTCCCATGTGTATTTACATGCTTTACAAATAACTTTTGTTTAGTTTTTAAATCATCAGTGTTTTTATTAATATCTTACCTTTTTTTTTTGCTTCAGATGATGGAGTTGTCGATATCAACAACTTCACAGGAGTGTTAACCGTCACGTCAGCGTTTGAGAACGTCAAGAATATGACGTCAGGCGAGATCCTTACGTTGACGTTCAATATTATGGTAACTGTCTCTTAACGTCAGCTATCTTCACAATTAAACGTTTATTGTGTGTGTTCAGTCTGTGATTTTTCTTACAGAGACTTGTTTACAGTTTGATAAAATGACGATTTTCAAAATAATGTTCAAAGATTAAAAAAGAATGTATATGTTATGTTTAAACAAGCAAATTTTTACTCCCGACTAAAAAATATCTTTATATCAGATATATATCTAGATGTATCAACATATTATTTTTAAACGAATAATCATCATTCAAAAAATGGTAAAATAATGATAGGTTATTAGACCTGTGAAACTTATTGAATATATTCATATGGAAGGGTATTTAGGTAACAATTACATCCTTCTTTGTGACTGTGTCATGATTCTTGATGGTACTTTCAATTTGTATGTAGACACCTTTTCATGCTTGATGACACTTACATCTTGCCTGATGTCCAATGTCTATTTACATTCTGCTTAATGGTATCATCCATGTGTACAGATGCAACATTCTTGTTCATTAATTGCATGCTGCATGTGTATGTTGGTTTGTGCAGAGAGACTTGTGCAATAGGCGCAGTGCATAATGAAATCAAATATTGATGCGTTGAATAAATTAACGCGATGGCAAGATGTGAGTTTCACTCAGGCACAAATCAACATACAATCATGCTTGATACAATGATGTCAATTGACAGTCGTTCCGAAATGCTACGGACGACTACGAAAATTTACGGCGTATAACGGAAATGTTATGTTATAGGAGAAGTTGCGCCCCTTTGTAAGATAGTTGCTACTGAAACGAAATTAACCGCGTGTTTGCAGACGTAACTTTTTTTGGTTAATGACTAACCATAATTTTTGTACAGTAATTTACCTTCAATAACCAAAGAAATTCTATGGATATATTTCAATATATGCTACTAATGCATGTATGCAGAGCTCCAGATAAGACGCTTAAAGTCGTTAAAAAATGATTTAAATATAGTAAAAAAGTAGACTTAAATTCTGTGCGTACGGTTACACATTGGAAAAATAAAATAAGAATTCAAAATTTGTGATCATGCGTAAAACTCAATATCAATGCATATAATGTAAACATTTTATCAATGAGTTCCCACTTGTCTAGGCCCGCATTACAAGTATGAAATCAACAGCACTTTAACGTTATTATGAATAACAGACCATCTTTTAAACAGTCGAAAAGCCGACGATTTCCATTATCTGGTCCCTTTATCGCAAGAAGTCTGCTGTAACCCGGCAATTGTCATGAGCTTTTCAGACTAAAAAACATAAATGCGGATGTGCCAAAAATTGTACTTACCTGAAAAAGGGAAAAATAATAGACTTTAAGGCTGGATTTTTTTATAGAGTGTAAACCAAGATTTTGCTGAAAAAGTTATCTGGAACTCTGCATGTATGTTGAGAGGAAATCAATTACATAATTTCAAATTTACTAGAGTACTTTTATATTGCACCACATAAAATGCTATAAAACTATAATATTGAAGTACACATATAAACTTTATTATAGATGGGTATGTATTTCGTGCCAATATCTTTCACATATGAAAGAGCTGTTGGTCATGCTGCTTTAAGTACATATAGATGCATGACACAATTTAGATTAAGCAAAATAAAACACTAGGTATTTGCCAAGATTCATAAAAGTCAAATATATACGAGCAGTAAGAGCGTAATCGTGCGCAGCGAGACTTACTCATGTAGAATTGAAACTCTTATTGCTTTCTTTCGAAATAATTTCATGTGTCCGATCTAATATGCAATATGCCCGGTGTTTTTTTTTTATTTCGGATTAATGCTCCGTTTTAGATACATAATTAATGAATTACTCAATATTTTTAAAAATTAACACCGGATTAATGTTCACCGACATGTTTTCATACAGAGAGGATATAAATTTTATAGAGCTTAACAAAAAAAAACATTAAGCCCTGTTCTCCCGGCGCACACGCTGTACACACAGGTGGTTAGCGTGTGGCTATGATAATAATTAGTGAAAACATCTTTTTGAATGATAAATAATCATATTATAACGAAAAATCAACTTTTCTATAAAAAAAATCACCATCGTTTTATATATAACAAGGTATCCAACTCAAAATCATCCGAAAACGGGGTGCATCGTTTTAAACAGCATATATATATATTTGATAGTGAATTATTTTTTTTTAGAAAAGTTGATTTTTCGTTAAAATATGATTATTTATCATTCCAAAAGTGTTTTCACTAATTATTATCATAGCCACACGCTAACCACCTATGGCTGGACATACACCTTTAAAAAACTCTATACAAATTTAAGTACTTATGCACTTAATTGATTGCAAACAATGACGGTTGAAATCCGTGCGTGGGAATTTTTCTGGTTACCAAGAGCGACGTCAACGTTCATGATAGACCTGTTGATATGACATTTGTTTATTTATTTTTTCCAACTTGATTGAAAATTATGTTTTATGATATTTTAATACATGTAGTAGAAGTAGTTGTTTTCTCAACGAGGAGTACAATAGTTGTACTCAATGCCCCACATAATTATTTGGTAAATAGGGTTTTCACCCATCGATTTTGAAAAATAGGGTGATTTCATTCTTGAAATAGGGTGAAATGATTTATAAAATAGCATATCTTAAAATCATTGCTGCTTTACTTTTGTTGAAGCTGCACACTTGTATTGATTTAATAAAACTGTTAACTATTATAATTAACTGAAGTTTCATAACATCTTTAATCCTTGAAACTGTCCTTATTATAAACTTTAAACTTGAAAAAAATCGATAACACGAATTATACTGCACTTTCTTGGTTCGAAAAAGTTTGCAATCGACTGATATTTTGGCGCAACAATCGCGGACGTCTTTCAACCTCTCTTAAACATTTTGATTTCGCATCCTAATAGAAACTGAAAGTACAGACGCTTTACAAATACATGCACAATGAGCGACGAATTATGTCAGATTGAAAACGCATGTATGTCTTCGTCAATTATATGGTCAGACTCTTTATTTAACTGTGAAATCTAGTCCGCAGAGCGTTTTAACAATTTTGACTGCTCCGTTATCCGTGCGCTTGCTGAATGAAAGCGTCGCCGTGTTACGATAATAATTCCAAAGTTAAGAGATAATGCCGACTAGGGCTGGGCCACACTTCCAAAACATCAGCCCCGTTATGTCCTGAATAAATTACATGTATAATTTCTTGAGTGCCAATTGCATCTTACACATATCAAAAACATTCACGGCAGTCAATTCATTTGTGTAGGCCTACTTGGTCTTCATGGCAACAATAAACGTATTTAGTTTAATGGTGATTATATAAGAAAGTGAACTAATTCAGCTTATTCAGTTTACTAGTCAAAATGATTCGGATGTTTTCGCTTTTTTCCGAAAAGTAATTTATTCAACATACGGAAAATAAACTGTTGTCATAATTTAGTAACTTGCATTCTGCTTAGTTGCATTCTGCTTAGTAGTGCTTACTGCCTGTTGCTAATTGCTGTTGTTAATGACGCTTAGTGGCAAAACCGATTATGACTGGTTTCAGGAACAATGATAACACAAACATTGGATAGTCACCAAGCATGTTGCAACAATCATCAAGTATAACCGATAGAGAACAAGCATGTTGGAACTGTCATGAGGCATGTTAGAACAAACATCACGCATAATATAAATATTCATCATGAATGATGTAATGTTGCAGCAATCATCAAGTATAAACGAATAGACAACAAGCATGTTGGAATTGTCATAATACATATTAGAATAAGCATCAGTCATAATGTTAATATTCACCACGAATGATGTAATTTTTACCTAAATACCCTTCCATATATTCATGACAACATATAAACAAAACGCTTCCCAGTAAACAGACGCATTTATTGCATCTAGTATGCTATTTTCAATAAAAGCGCCTGTTTGAATCGATTATTGTACATTCGGATACTTTTCAGGGTAACGGCTTTTATCGTTATAAAACAATTGCATAGTGCACTACTTCTCAACTGTCCAATATGGAACAAATACAGACTTATTGGATCCAATACCGGAATATATTGGACGGTCAAGTGGTACATATGAAGAATGCCCATTGGATGAATTTATTTGATATAGAATAATATAAAAATTATCAATTAATGGTACAAAACATTTAATGTGATCATCTGACTTGCGATATTGGTGTTTCGTGTGAGCAATATGCTCTACGTGTCGCAGTCCGCACGGGCTAATCAGGGATGACACTTGTTACCTAGACTGGATTTTAGTTTGATGAGAATTTATTGAAACGATAATCCCATAAGAGCCGAGTCGCCCTTGAATAGCCGGTGCGGACTGCGCAGTCATTAAACCCCGTTTTCCCAGAGCGCGGCTCAATTATGTACTTTGTCTTATAACGTCATCAATGCAAACTTTATTGCAATATGAAATTAAGATAATCTTCGTAATTCAGATGTTAGAACTTCAGAGGAATTAGTGGTGTCTAAATTGAGTTGAAGCTATTTTTTATTTATTCTGCGCCCATATATATTCCGCCACTATAGTCTCCATTATCCTGTATATCCGACTCCTCCTATTCCACCGACTCCGACTCCTCCTCCCCCTCCTCCTCCTCCTCCGACTTCTCCTCCTCCTCCTCCTCAACCGACTCCGACTCCTCCTCCCTCTCCTCCTCCTCCCACTTCTCCTCCGACTCAGCATCATCATCATCATCATCATCATCATAATCATCATCATCATCATAATCATCATCATCATTATAATTAGCATCATTAGCATCATTAGCAATCGAGGCAGTATACCAGTAGTTGATGTAGCAGTAGTAATATATCTAAAGTGATTTTGCTCTAATTTATTAACTTGTGCATTTCAGGCAACGGAATCGTCCAAGCGGAAGAGGAACGCCAGCGTCCCTTTGACGTTACGTGTTTTCCACGAGTTTCCCATGTCGCCGCCGACTTTCCCATCGACAACGGCCCCAGCGAAGGAAAATGGCGACAACGATAATTCGTTGATTTTGGTTATTGAAATTACCGTACCATGCGTTGTCGTTGTTGTCGTCTGCGTTTGTCTTATCGTGTTTCTCGTACGACATAGACTAGCCAAAGCGTCGCAAACGAAGTACGCGATAAAAGAGGTCGAGAAATCTCGGTCGCTTCATCGGCGGTCCATCAGCATGTTATCGTCAACGCCAATAAATCCGTACGATCTGGCGAGAGCTTACCCGAAGTTATCCATCGACGTCATCAGCGAAGAAACGGAGAAGCCGCTGAATGACGACTATTCCAAGTTGCGTTATTCGTTGAACGACTACGCTGACGTCACTGATACTTTGACGCCGACGCCGAGTAGCTCAGGAATGGTCGCGTCTCAAGAAATATCTTCGGAAAACGGCGGTGGAGGTGACGTCACGGAATCCACGACGACGTCGTTGGGTCAGCTTTATTCTGTGGTAGACAAACGAAAGCAGCGTGAGAAAATAATCGGAGCTATGTGCGCTAACGCTGCTGACGTCGTTGACTCAACCACGGCTGGTGTCGTTGATTGTGACGTCACTGGTTATGAAGATGTGGGCGTCGGGCGTTACATTGTGGATGGCGTCAACGCTTTCGTAGACAGTGACGGCACTTGTAATGTCGTTACGGACGTCGAGAGTGGCGTCGCGGACGACTTCAATAATGACGTTGAGAGTGACGTCAACAATGAAGACGTCGCTGATGACGTCAACAATGTCGATGCGATGTCTGAAGAACATAACGTTGGTAACGAAAGTATGACGTGGCACGAAGCTAGTAATTACAATCACGACTTCGGTGACGATGGCAATGACTTGTATTAAAAGCCAATTCGTATATGTAAATAAAGTAGAACAATTAAGTTTTAAATAATGAATAAATGTGAGAAAAACATATATAAGCATGTACTATTTCATAGTTAATTATTTAACATTGTTTTATTAAATAGATAGATAGTACTTTGATGAGCTATGGGCGTGTCTGATTATTATTATTACTAGTATTATTATTATTAATTAATCTTCTCAAAAATCTCCTGGTCCCAAAATATGCTTGAGAGTAAGGTGTTGAGATAATAATTTGTATTCCGATATGCATGCAAGTATGTTAAAGGGGCCTTTTCACAGATTTTGGCATTTTTTAACTTATTCATTAAATGCTTTATATCGATAAATGTAAACATTGGATCGTAAAAGCTCCAGGTAAAAAATCAAGAATAAAATTTAAAAAAGGAAAAGAACATTGCCCGGATCAGGTTTCGAACCAGTGACCCCTGGAGTCCTGCCAGAGTCCTGAAGTAAAAACGCTTTAGCCTACTGAGCTATTCCGCCGAGTACACATATTTGACGTATTTTATACCTTATATAAGCAATCTTCGTAGTTTCACAAAATTTAACGACAAAAACAGAACTCTCCAAATTATTCAATCGTTTCGTGTTGCAACGCTTTATAATTTTTAGGTTTTTAAATCGTCAAAAGATGCATATAATGGCTATATTAGACCATGGTAAATGTTCAGTATTACTGTTTCCTCACAAATATCATAACTAAAACGAAAATTTGCGAATCTGAAACAACTATTTTCAATTTTGTCAATTTACCAAAGCGTGAAAAGATCCCTTTAACGAAAAGTTTCTGACAAATATCAGTATTAAAGCGGGTATATACGATTTTTCATATGTGTTTAATTGTAATATATTGATAAAATATGTTACAAAAACACAAAATAGGCAAGAAAAATTATACATTAAAGCCGAATTTCATAAAATGCAGCAAAGACAAATTAGCGCCCCGAGCCGATAGTGACGTACATATTTTCCTACAATAACCGAAGCATTCGTCTAAGTTTTATAAACCGTTAAACTACGAGGGGTGTTCCAGAAGTTTGTGGATTTTCGCTATAACTTTTTAGTTTGCTGGTAAAAGTCAATGAAATTTACATATTATACAAACCAATTATCACGGACTTTATATATAAGCTAAAAATGCATTAATTCCATAAAGCGCGTTTGAAACGCGTTGCCATAGAGACCTCAGTAACGACATGCGGCGCACGCGTGTATTTTATAAAAAGTATGAGCGTTACGCGAATTTAAATTTGGTTTAAATGTCGTTGATAAACAGAATTTACGGCAAATTTCACGTTACAGCGCCTAAGTCCTCCTTACAGCCCGGATTTGGCCCCTATAGACTTCCGCGTCTTCCCGGAAGTTAAATCACAGTTGCGCGGTTTTCGCTTTGCAAGTAAACAGGAACTTACAGTTGCAGCAAAGCGAATCGTGTCGTCTTTTGACGCTGACTGGTATAGAGACACTTTTGACAAGTGGATTTCCCGACACATAAAGTGCATTCGCGTTGGAGGTGATTATGTGCAAAAGATTTGACAGTTGTTAACTTCATAACGTCATTGACGTTGAACAGAAACGTTACACGTGCGTCGGTGTGCGCATCGTGCACATGTTTAAATCACTGATATATAATTATTTATTGTTTTATGTATTTCCATGATATTTGGAGAGTAGATTTGGAAAGGACGAAATATTCTAAACATGCTATTTGTTTGTCCATTTATGTTACCAAATGAAAGTTATAGCGAAAATCCACTAACTTCTGGAACACCCCTCGTAAGTTTAGATGCACATCGTACATGTATGGTATACATGCTGGCGAATTCGGCTGTACAGCCGTTTTCAATTTCAGAATTAAATATCTGGCTTATTTCGCATTTTTCGACACATGTTCTTCTTAACTTTTATTTTAATTTATATTGAAATATATATATAATAAGTTTTTTACACAGTTTATATAAATTCATAAATATTTGACTAAATCGTATATACCCGCTTTAAACAAATAAAACCATTTCGACGCGTTACAGTTACAGAACAGTTGATGCACTGATAAATTCGTTATTATTTACCATAGTAAAGCGATACTGAAATCAGCTGTTTCATTTATTTCATGCGCAACTTTCGAGATTTTATGTTTTGAATTTTTGCCCATGCTGTAACAGATTTGGATTTCGTAATGGTGAGGTAAGATTGTTAAAATAAAAGTTAAGAAGAACATGTGTCGAAAAATGCGAAATAAGCCAGATATTTAATTCTGAAATTGAAAACGGCTGTACAGCCGAATTCGCCAGCATGTTTACCATACATGAACGATGTGCATCTAAACTTAGTTTAACGGTTTATTTGAATTCCTGCAACGACATCTATTCATACGACACACGAACACTATCTCCGATCCCAATACAAAGACGAATGCTTCGGTTATTGTAGGAAAATATGTTCGTCATTATCGGCTAGGGGCGCTAATTTGTCTTTGCTGCATTTATGAAATTCGGCTTTAATGTATAATTTTTCTTGCCTATTTTGTGTTATTGTAACATATTTTATCAATATATTACAATTAAACACATATAAAAAATCGTATATACCCGCTTTAATAACAATAATAAAAATTAAATAACTATGATGATGATGATGATGATGATGATGGTGATGATAATGATGATGATAGTGATGATAATGATGATAATAATAAGTATTATTCTTATAATAATAATAATAGTAATGATAATAATAATAATTTTAAATAAATTATTATAATAATTATTATTATTATGTTTATTAGTATGATTGTTATTATACTATTATTATTATTATTATTATTATTTTTATTACGGCTACTGATTTGTTTATTTTCACGATGAATCTATTAACATAACTTTATCGCGAGTTTTCTGTTTCCGCTATAGCTTCTACTACTACTATTTCTTCTTCTACTACCACTACTAGTTTTTCTTCAATCGTGTTAAATTTACTGTCTACTTTTTCTTTTGAAACGTTGACACAAATAGTTTAAAACAACCTTCTATATGGATTTCAAAATATCGATCTCAATCCAATAAAGTCAATTAAAAACGGTAAATATTTTCTTACGACGCAAGTGCATAATTCTTTATCATGAATAGATCCGTCTTTTCATCCGATTTTGGCAGTAATTTAACCACAATAAAGCTTGTCGTAAGCTCTGACGTATTTCGAAATATATAGGCAATATCTGAAATCTTGTTTAAAGTATAAATTATGGGGGCGTACATCACTGATTGCAAACTCGTGCACTCTCGATATAATGAGGTGGGCGTTAGTGGGCATGTTAATTTCGACTATTTGGTTCGTATGTCACTTGCGCATGTTAAGTTTTAGGCAACTAATTATATTTACTTTCTGATACCATATTGCGTGTATAAATCTTACATAAGAGTCGCGCTCTGCGAAAACGAGGCTTAATGCATGTGCGTATAGTATCGTCTCAGATTAACCTGGTATGACTGCACAGGCTATTCACGGACGAAACTTCACGCTTTAACGGTATTTTTCGTTTTAAGGAAATCTTTTCTAAGCGAATATTCAGTTAAGGCGGAAAGTGTCGCTTCTGATTAGCATGTGCGGCTAGCTTGACGTACATGCTTTTAACCCCATTTTCGCACAGAGTGTATTATATTTACTGTCTGATAATATACTGGCTGTATAGAACTTACATAATCTTTCCCGTTTCAGCTGGCTAACGCAATGGTCTAAGCACTAGTATATACGTATTTATTACTTTTTACTGTACATATATCTTTCTTTTATAAATTGACATACTCTGAGAACACGCGTGCATGTTTCAGCTCCGTAATTGCGCCTATTCCGTTCTGTAGTCCTGTCATAGTATTTACACCGAAATGTCACGCATTAGTCACACAACTTTGCTGTTGTCGCCATTGTACACTTTTCAGGAAACAATGAAATACCGTAAAAGCATTAGTACTCGTAAGGTATTAAGTTTCGTTAGTTGACCGATCATCCACGCATTTATTAAAAATAAATCGAAAATGAACGACGCAGTTCCCTAATGTGTTTTTTTCTCTCAGAACAAACAGCAATCAGAAATCAATGAATTTATGTGTCCATGAAAAATGCGAAATTTCACGCCTACAAATATACTAGTAAACGATTTTACAGTACACGTAAAACATAAGTGTGGCGTAGTGCAACACAATATAATAATGGGACAAGTTTGTTCCAATTTCGGTGATCACTTAAAACGGACTTAGATTCCATTCAACAGCGTGTGTATTTCAAATTTTGACGCTCTCTTTTGCTCAATAGGCATTTGTTATCATACAAAAGGTGCTCGCAATAATTGGAAAATGTTCTTCAATATGGACAAATCGTGATAGAATGACGATAGAAATTCGAATTAAGATACGTAAAGCTTTTCAATATAATTACGAAATGTATGGGCATGTATTTATTTTAAACGGACCTTTTCACGTTTTGGTAAATTGTCAAAATTGAAAAAAATTATATCAGACTTGCACAGTTTTGTTGTAGTATTGATATATGCGATTCAACCGTAATACTGAACATTTACCATGCTCCAAAATATCAATTATACATGTATATCGTTTGATGATTAAAAAACCTGAAAATTATAAAGAATTACACACGCGAAACGATTTAACAATTTGGAGAGTTCTGTTGTTATCGTTAGATTTTGTGATATTACGAGGATTGCATATATATAGTATTAAAAATGTCGAAGACTATGTTAGGAAAGATGGTCGTGTGGTTTTAGCACTAGACTTGTACTCCAAGGTTTGAGCCCAGTTGTGGGTTTCTAATTTTTCTATCTTTAATTTTTATATTGTTTATACTATAGCTTTTAACTTAAAAAGTATAATAGAGCTTTTAAGTTTACATTTATCAACTTAAAGCATTTAATGACAGACTTCAGATCATGCCAAAATCTGTAAAAAAAAAGGTCTCTTTAATGAATGAAAAGGCATGAAAGCTGTTTTCATGCAGACACTCACCAATGCAGTAAAGCTAATTTCAATAAAAACACATTCCATAAATTCCTAGAATAGTTGTATATATCGCGGACAATATCAAACAACGTTCACCCTTTGTTGAAGACAAGAAGGGCTTATCTGCTATCTTAACGCATTTGATGATAAGACCCTCTGGCACGAATGTCGGTACTTCGAGCGCAGTATGAAAAACAAAAGCGAAGTAACAGTAGGATGCATATAGCTTCACCACAACTATGGACATATAGCAATAACAATTGTACAATAACTGCGACAGATGTTAGTTTAATATCGTAGTCACGTGATCTACGAAGGCGACATATGTCGACTGATTCTATATGACCCACATTTATTATATCACATAGGTCAGGCACGCCTATTTGAAAATTAAATAAAATGTCAACATGTTTGAAATGGCAGCACGGTATATTAATAGCTTATATTGTTCATTATTTAGTGTTGTATTGCCAATAATAATATAATGAAACTAAATATTTTTGTAGACTAATGGTTTTCAAAGCGCAATGTCATGGAACATTTACTCTATAAAGATATTTTGCTGTGTTCATTTAAATTTAATTAAATTATGTTTATCCGCTTTCTTTAAATACAATTTTGGAATACTTATATAAGCGTTAGTTATCTTTCAGACATCTACAATTCTCTCAAGATATGATGGAACGACATTCAAGAACACGAAAGTAAACACTACTTATTTGCGAGTAACTTCATTGTCTGAGGTTACAAAAATGTCAAAAGCAAGTAACTCCGGAGTTGAGAAAAGCACAAACAGGTTGAATGTTGAAGTACAAAGAGTGTCCTCTTTTAAGACAGTAAAACGTCCAGTTATTAAGAAGAGAAATGCAGATAAAGGTTTCAAACTATTTTCCGGACATAGTAAACCAAAACATAATGGATTGACTTTAGACGTTTTGCAATCATTGACGCCATTTAAAAATGGCGTCGATTTAGTGACGCAAGAATCACGTGATCTGTTGCTGAACTGCATAAAACTACACCCAAGTGTTCACGAAGTATTTTTTCCGGAAGTGACGAAAGATCTCCGAATAACAGACGAAGATTTACGAGGATTTCCGATTCACAGCCTAGCAGTTGCAGTCATATGCGAGGCCATTTCAAAAGGAGATGATCCGTACAAGGTTTTACTGTATGATCGAAAAGAATAACTTGGAAAATGTGCTGACTGAACTGTACACTAGTGTACATTGGAAGAAATTTGGTAAATATTGATTTATGCCATTGGTTATTAACAAAAAAGTATCTACAGAATAAATATAATAAGGACAATGCACTAAATAAATTATGTCATTTCACAAACCTTCAGTCGGATATCGTTGACCCTCTATTTCATGTTGAGTGTAAAGAAAAAGTAAATGAAAAAGTAAAACATAACTATAATATTTAACTTTTTTTGCACTGTTTTGATAATTGAAGATGCATTAAGTTCAGGAGAATGATATACCGATTAAATTTCAATATACACATTAAATAGTTATTTGGTCAATTACCTTTCTATGGCCATTCCTCTCCTGCCTCTGATTCCAGCAGGGCAGTTATTACTTACTGGTGATTGATTGGTCATTGTCGGCTCGGGTATTACTTACATGTACCCCGGGTACGGTAAATATACTTTATCGTACCCGGTCGATATTAGACTGTACCCGAGTTGCATGTCCGTCCAAAGTCCGCTGTCGTAAAATTCGCTACCGATTATCTCAAACAAACTTATCTTTAAAAAAAAATGCATCAACAGGCTTTTGGAGTATGAGTTTTGATAATATAGAGGTCATTTAACAGAAAATTTACATAAATGTGAGTATAATTAATTAAAAAAATAGCCGACAACGACCGATTTAACGTTAAATTTCCCGGGTACCTTTTAGTATATTTACCGTACCCGGGGTACATGTAAGTATACTTAAGAGTACCCGGGGAATGTAAGTAGTACCCGAGCCGACAATGACCAATCGAGCCTTACTTGCATCACTAAGTATTCTAGCATTGGAAAACCAGGTATTCGAGGAAAAGAGTGAGCTGAACGCCGTAAAATTACTACTGTCGAAACCTCGAAAGTCCGACCGGACTTGTTATTTGTTGTTGTTGTTTTCTCCAGGGTTCTCCATGTACTGCGCTCTGTACCCGTCCGTAGTGAGAGACGCACGGACGAACATCAGTTTGCAAGACTTCATTGACGATGATGGGTAAGCTTGTTCTCTGTCTTTTTAAATAATGTTTAATTATTTAAATTCGTTGGCAAGAAATTTCGTGGTTAAAAAAAACAACTTTTTCATGGACACGAAATTTCGTGGATTTAATATGTTGGAATAGCAAGAAATATGCCTCGAATGTTTGTCGTTTTGTCGACTATGTGGGAATTTATAAAAAAAAAACGACGGACTACTTTCAGGCCGGAGTGGGCGGAGCGTATTATTGAGCGCATGACGGAGCCCTCTTGGACGATGGGATGGGTGCAGAAAAAAGTGCGCGGTCATGTGACAGAGGAGAAATACAACACGGCGATGAACACACTGTTCGTGAAATTGCACATGTTGGACCCGCAGTCTGTCATTCCGACCTTTCATCTGCTGAATCACATCCGAGGTACGTGCTGGAAATAATTACATATACACATATTTAGGTGTTGTCCTTATTTGCATATCTATAGGTACATGTTGGCAACATATCTATAGATACATAGTTGTGTTAATAACATATCCACAGGGACGCTGTGGTGTTAATTATATATGAGCCGCGCTCTGCGAAAATGGGGTTTATGCATGTGGGTCCAAGATTAGCCTGGGCAGTCCGCACAGGCTAACCAGGGGAGAAACTTCCGTTAAAACTTGATTTTTGCTAAGAAGAGACTTTCGTGAGACAAAAAAATGTCATAAAAGCGGAAAGTGTCGTCCCTGATTAGCCTGTGCGGACTGCAAAGGCGAATCTGAGACGACACTTTACGCATATGCATTAAACCCCTTTTTCACAGAGCACGGCCCATATCCATAAAAACGTGTTGGCATAAATTATTTATCAGCATATACTCACATTCAAACATTGGTGCAAATAAAGTATAGACAAAATAGACAGGTTGCCCGTTTGTTTGACGTTGATAAATCATTTTCCGTATTCATTGGTTTTAACTATCGAATAACTTAATGGCGCTATGTGTTTGCGCTGTTCTACAACATTCTCCTTTTTGTATCGAGTTATTAATACATTGTTTGATTGATGGCGTGTTACGTTGCTTTTGGCCGAAATAAGGTACATGTATATAATAAATATAATAGTTTATGATTGTGACAGCGGGACTGTCGCACAACCAACTCAAGAGACACAACCCACCGAAACATGCAATAGCTTACTGATTAAATAAACTTAATTTAGTAATACAAATTTCGCATGGTGTACAAAGTGACTTCATAAAATAACGTATATTTTGTAAGCAAAGAGTTTCTGTCTTCATTTCAGCTCTCCCGGAATGCAACCTAGAGCTGGCCACCCGGGACTACCTCGGAGGCCCACTGGACGCTGCGGCACTGAGCGCGCATGCGCGGACGGCCGTAACAAAGGAGACCATGCCTAGCAACGGCGTGTCGCGCATGAGCCTCGACAAAATCGAAGTTTTTTACGGCATTGACGTCGAGGAGTTTATAATGACGGAAGCGCGTAAGGTCGGCGTCTGGAACGGGCGACGTCCCGACAATAAAAGAACTAGTGACCTCCAGGATAGATGCAGCGTCATGTAATCTCGTGATCATATTTGGCGGATTCCGGCTCTCGTCGAAAAAATGCGCACGCATCCAGATGTCGCATCCGGAAAAAGCTCGCATACCCTATGGAATAAGCATCAATTGTTCGTCTGTGACAACGAAATGAACAAACGCATGCGTTAGTTGTGACGATGTTACAAATACGTTTCATTGTTTCGGACCTTCTATCTAATGACGTCGAGGTCTGGACGGATTTATACAATTACACATGTGTTTAGATTTTGTGTGAGAAAATCTCCAGTGTGCTTCCGTATTGAATGTTATATTGTTCATTCGACTTATTTTGTACCGAAATCATCATGTTTGTCTTCTGTGAATGTTTAAATGGTTAAGCGTACATTTTTGGTGTGAACAGATGCGAATAATGCGGTATTGATGTATCAGTTATGCTATTCACACATTTTTGAATGTATGACAAGTATTGATCAAACAGTTCGCGTGTTATATGTAACGATTTAATATCATACATCAATGGCAAGCGATATTTACACGTGTTCGCTTGAACGCTTGTTAATTATGGTAGATCTAATAAGTCACAGGCTTATCAGGGACGACATGTTCCGCGCAAACTGGATTCTCGCTAAGAAGAGACTTTCTTTAAACGAAAAATACCATAAAAGCGGAGACTGTCGTCCCTGATTAGCATGTGAACATGCATTAAACCCAGGTTTCCCATAACGCTGCTCTTATAATTCTTGTTATCGCATAATTCTCGAAGTTGTGCCTTTGTTATTATTATTAATGGTTGCTAAATATGTTAATATTTGAATATATAATTTAATATGTTGTATATGTTAATATTTGTATATATGTAACATAAAATAACATGTAAATATGCTTGAATATGTTATATATAATACAAAAAGTTGTTGCGATGAATTCATATTTTATTTACGTTTAAAATTAAAATAATAAAAGCTAATATTTATATAAAATAATTTTAACGAAACTGAATTGGTACAAAAGCTTGTTCTTGTTTTTATTCCAAATCGCACGAAACAGCGTCTACGTTGCATGTTATGATCACCCAGTACCCTGTATAGTTTTACCTCTAAACAAATCCAGCTTTTCTTGGTCAAGGAGAGGGCGCGGTTTTCCCACTCCTGTTCTCCTCATGTTGGCCAGCTTGTGCAGGGTAAAACCTGGTTATCAAGTCAATACATCAGGTAGTCTTCCTTTTGCTCCCTTTTTTGGCAGGCGATGCGATGATGCACATTCTTTCCAAAGGATCTTCTGATCAATGTAAATTTCACGGTCACCATGTGGTATAACCTTTAAATTTAAAATATAAAAGTGCTCATTTAATATGGGGGGAAAAATATGTTCATTAATGACCAAAAATATGTATAAATAACATTTAAGATGACAATAACCATAAAATACAGCCATAATAATTCAAATGGTGTTGTTTTTTGCATTACATTTACTCATCCATTTACATATCCCAATGACAATACATAAATACGATAATGATCATAAATAATTTAATAAACTAAATAAAAAAAGGGATGCAGAATTGTAAATACAAACCTGTTACAACAGACTGTTCTTCAGTATTTCAAAAATACAGGCAGTTGTTGAACTAGACCATTTCACTTTATATGTCTTTAACCACCCACTTTGAATCTCCTTTGCAACAAACTTATTGTTGATTTACACATTGTAGAAAATACACATTTTATTTCATCACACAATACTTCATGCTGAAAGTAGTTCAAGACATTTTACACTAGAATAATAAGTATGAATGTTGTTCACTTTATACATGTACCTAAAATCTAGCTTAAAGTCAGTTGCTGATTCTGCTTGTTTTCAAAAAAAGAACTTCCTATCTGTGGTTCTCAATTAGATGGTGCCTGAACCAATCAAAAGTATATCAACACCCCTTTGTTAGGCTTAGATGGAGGACTGATAGGGACTGGCTATTCTCTTATCTGATTCAATGCTGTGTCTAAGCCAAAAATTACATAATTTGAGAACTACTGGTAAGGCAGTCATTTCTACACCAAACTATTATCAAATAATACACAGCACCCTTAACACATTATATTTAATTGTGGATATTTAAATATAACATGCATAATGGTGTTAGCAAATAATAATAATAGTATAAATATTATTTTAATTGCCTTTTCAATGTATGTTTATGGTCATTGTGGTAGACATTAATTGTATTGGAGTATAAATATCAGTATCAGAAAGTTCAAATACTTATTTTTTATGTGGAGGAAATATAATTGATACTTTTAAGCCCACATAATATTTTTTACACTTTCAATATTTTAATTAGTCACCCACAGTCTGATTTAGGTGGATTTTTTTATAAATGTTTGAGATTAAAACGAAAGCAATGTTATATGCATTGAAATTGTGTTATAAAGTATATTAGCATTAAACAGGTTCATATGCACCACCTGTAACCGCTTTGAATTCAAACTGCACCTTATATTATAACAGGTTACTGAGGTATATGTATATGTTTATTCATTTGATGCAAATAAATTGTTAGAGCCTGCAACAATTTTGTTTCTTGTTCAATTTCTGTACAACATTTGCTCAACGGTTGTTAAAGTCGCACTTTTTAAGAAGTGTGTTAAACATGTGTCTTTTTATATACATCCGTTAAAAACAGATCGTATGATAAAAACGCACTTATGAAATAAAAGACTAACTTATGCTTAAAAAAGACGCACATCAAAAAAGAAAAACGCACTGTTGTGAGAAAAATCCCATATCTGTAAATCTTAAAACACACTTCTTAGATAAAAGACGCACTTCCTAAATAAAAGACGCACTTTGAAAAACACACATTTTTTAGAACACAAACCATGGAAACAATATAAAATCAATTCATTTTTTTTATATATGGTATCATCAACATTCAAAATCTTTTATTTTATTATTATAAATGCAGGTGCCATGAAAAAGGTGTCAAATTTTAATCAAGGTAATTGTTAATCTTTTCTGTCTAAAATATTTAATTACTAATTTTAAGATTTTTTTTTTTGTTTCCTATAAACCATATGGACACATTAAATGCATTTTGATTAATACGTTCAGATAAAAATTGTTATGTCATAAGAAGTTATTTTAAATTATAACCTTTTTTCTTTATAGGTTATCACACAGATTGACAAAAAACTATCAACAGTCAATTTTATTTTCAACTATCTTTGAACACATTTCTTTAAACTCTATACTGTGTTTTTTATTACCGGAATAAACCCCCTTCGGAAGAAACCCCCTTCCCTAAAAACGGCATAGCGGAACAAACCCCCTTTCATATTTTGCATTCACGGAACAAACCCCCTTCCATAGCGGAAGAAACCCCCTTCCCTAAAAACGTTATAGCGGAACAAACCCCCTTCAAGTTTTTAGACAGGCGGAATAAACCCCCTTCCGAAGTGGTATCCAAAATCCATTATCAAAGTGTTATGCGCATCTAGCAGCTTATGCTATGTTTTAAACTTTATGAGTGTGTATCGCAACCGTTGTTTATTTTTTGGTGTTTTCACTTCATATATACTAATACTTGTAAATGCAGCATCAACATATCAAACAATATCCAGGAAAGAGAAAATAATGCATTGGAATATAAACCGTACTTTCGTTCTGACCATTGACGAAATGACTCGATGTACGACGTGAATCTTAATTTACTTTAAGTGCAGATTAATTCATACGACACACAGACACAATTTTGTTATACGGATAATTTCGGGACATTACGGGACAGTATATTGACATGTTAATTCTTTTCTTTTCAGCTTCAACTCAATTCAACAGTGAAAAATGCGCATAAAATCATTTTGAATGAATGTGCGAAAATCGGATGAAAGAAGTAAACCGGCCTTTTGTTCACAAGTTGTTAATGATACACATTAAATATTCAAGCTGTGAATCTCAATTCGACAGTGAAAAACGCGCATAATATCACTTTAAAAGAAGGTGTGAAAAACTGATTAAAGGAGTGTACCGGTCGTTAGTTCACAAGTTGTTAATTCGTCTGTTTAATTAAATTTATTTCCAAACTGATTTGTGCTGATTAAAGAAGTGTACCGGCAGTTTGGTAACAACTTGACAATGTTTAGATTGTCGTGTGAATTTTACTTGCATTCGTTAAACTGAGATTATAAGAGTTTTATATGTGTTAAATTGTACTATATAGATAAAAATATGTTACAATAACCCAAAATAGGCAAGAATTTTTTTACATTGAAGACAAATTTAATAAAATGCAGCAACGACAAATTAGCGCCCCGCGCCGATCGCGACGACGATATTACGTACATATTTTCCTACAATAACCGAAGCATTCGTCTTTTTATTAGGATCGGAGCTACTGTTCCTGTGTCGTAAAAATAGCTAGCGTATTTACAAAATATTTTACAAAAACGTGCATATTCTTTCTTTATGGAAGGGGGTTTGTTCCGCTATGGAAGGGGGTTAATTCCGCTATGGAAGGGGGTTAATTCCGCATATGCAAAACTAGCGAGGGAGTTTATTCCGCGTATGCAAAATATGAAAAGGGGTTTGTTCCGCTATGCCGTTTTTCGGGAAGGGGTTTTCTTCCGAAGGGGGTTTCTTCCTTACACCTTTGTTTTTGTACATACATTAATGTCCAATTATACCATTTAAAATTCTATAATAACGCTGTAAACATTGCAAAACCCACTTTATTGTATCTTATATTGTGAAAAGCAATGCTGCAAATTTTCTAAATTTTTTTAACATTCACTTATTTTATACAATTTTTTGTTCGGAAAGATTATAATAAGATATACTGTCTTCATTATTATAAGTAAATGTATTTTTTAATGTTTCAAATGAATTAACTTGTACAAATAAATAAATAAGATATACAATAGACAATTTTTGTGTTGTGTAAAGCATTTACTACCATTGCAATCAAATGATTTACTAGTAAACAATTCCATTTTTTTGTTTCTTCACTTTGAACACCATATTTACGCATAATATTAACATTAATTTATTTGTCAAAATTATAAATTATAAGACAATAAAAATTCAAAAGAAGTTGTTTGTTTTGCGCTAAATAAAGCTTCTTGCGGACAAGTATGGTAGCAGTGTATGTGTTCAAAAATCAATTGAAAAAAACCTAATAGATTTGAACTGAAAAAAACCCAGATTTAACATATTCTCATAATTATGTATCTTTTAAAAACACATGAAAAACAATTGAATAACACAATTTGTACAGCTTTTTTAGAAATTGTAACAGAAATTTAATTTCAAGTATATGGACACATCATTTTAATAGCATAAGTATTAGGATCTTGCAAGAATAAATTGTGTCATCATGACATGATTCATCTACAGTACACTATGATTCAAGTAAAATATAATTTCCTGAAAATAGGAACATTTAAAAATGGTTTGCTTTCCCCCTGTGTTTTGTTCACAGTGATTTTTTTTGTCCAATTGGGAAAAGTACCCATACCGGTCCAATTGCGAAATATTGAGTCGTGAAAGCCTGAAAATTGGGAAAAATCGAGTCGTGAAACCCTCAAATTGGGAAATTGGTGAATTTGATTTTATGCTCCCAAATACTTTAAAATTGATAACTAAGTGTTTTCAAGCTGTCAATATTATATTTACCTACGTTCAAACCATAGAGCTGCATAGGGAAACTAACAAAATGTTGCATTTTTTTACATTAAATTGGGAATTTTTTGGACAGCACTTGGGAAATTTGTAGTTATATATTTTAGCAATCCATGCATTTTTAAAATATTGAACAAAAATATAATATGTGTAGCAGCATACTTATGATTATCGCAAATGCCAATTGTCTCAAATGAAATGAAGCATTCATGGACAATGTTGTCGCTAATTTATCACAGAAAAATAGATTCTCATTTTAAATGAATTTATGAGTGAAAATCTGTTGTTGTTTTTTAATATTTGGCACACAAGTATAAATATAAACATGGTAAAAACATGATGTTGATTGTTATAAAACTATATAGAAATGCGACAAGTGAATACAAGTTACAGAGACCTTTGTTAATACAAATGTACGGCTAAAACCATACTGCACTGTACATTCCAAATTATTAATCAGTAAATGAAATTAAAAAAATCCTACCTTCTTTACAGAGGACATTGCTGATGTTCTTCTCATGATAGGACATTCAATTTGTAATTCAGTGACGCACTAAACATAATCAAAGATACCCTTCCAGTAAATTGAATTCCTGTCAGGAAACTCCTTGATTATGTTTCTGTAAATTCAGATGTGTAAGCTGTATTACACATGCCTGTCTTCTCAGTATTTTCCAGTTTGCTCCATCAAGTCCAGTTTGAAATATAGATCTATCTGACTAACCTTTCGTATCAGATTTTTTCAGTAAGAATCCTCTCTTCTGTTTAACAAAGAGCATATCCAGCACAACAAAGAATGGCCACACTTAATTTTAAGAATCCAGAGACTGCACTTTGTTTACATTTGACATTGTTTCTTCGTCGCGATTTCGCAAACAAGGGAAAGGAGCGTGCTCTTTATAAGGTACTTTTTAAGGATAAATGTATAAATATTTAGTCTACCGAAAGTTTGTTAGAGAAAGCAAATGAAATCAACTTAATGAATTTCTTCAAATGTTCTCTATAAGGTCCGCGCAATCACAAGACTTCTGTTTAGAGATCATTCTAGCATAGCAACTAAGTTTTACCCTACGTTCGGTTTATAGAAACGCACTTACGCATTCAGAAAAACATACGTAACTTTATACGTACGTAAATTTTCGTCCGCAAAGTTACGCATTGTACCAGAAACGGCCCCCTGAAGTCTATCTTTAGTTGTGTAAACTATTTCCAAATATTCAAAGCTGCAGCCTAATGATGGTTACTTATAGATTTAATTAAAACCATCGATTTAGTCAAGACAAAGTATAAGGGTATGCTGGATTCGCAATATTCGTGTGTGTGTATGTCTGTTTTACTTCCTGTCCTTGCCCGTCCGTCTTTCTGTCTGTCTGTCTGGCCGTCTGTGTGTCCGTAGACAAACAATTTGCCGATTATAACGCCAACACTATTTAAGGTACACCAATAAAAATATGCATGCACTTTACCTTAATGAAAAAATGCGCATGTGCAATTCTGCATCAGGCTTCGTTAAAACGTGTTCGAAAGTTATGCCCCATGCCCTTCGAACATTGAATTACTGTTACATGATTATTGTACCCAACTTGCTACATATCGTACGGACGGACGAACACAGACAGGAGGAAAAACATACGCGACTAATTTCCCTTGGTAAGCTGGTTTACCAGTTCTAACTGCACTGATGTCCT